>NC_138153.1:6459800-6517300 GCF_964199315.1 Orbicella franksi
CGATGGGTTGATTTATTTACTTTTTTGGTTGGCTGATCGATTCATCATTACTTTATCAGCGATGTCCTCGTTTTGTGAATGTTATTTCGTCGTTGTACTCACCAACTTTTTGTTTTGTCACAGTTAGTAACATTGTAAATGAAAAAATCCTTGCATTTTCCTCTTAATCGTTTCAGCCTCTTTTCTCTCTCTCTGCCTACGTTGAGTGGTGGACAACCAAAGCTGTGTGGTATGTGCTGTAGCGAAGTCTGTGTTTTTTGTTGTGTGCTCGCCAGACCTCAGAGACATGTTCTATCTAAGCTTAAAGGAGCTCAGTCACGCTATTTTGAGTTATTTTGGCCACATTCAAAATTACCTTTAAATGGTAGGAAACCTGAAAATAACAGTTTAATAAGATAGAAAAACACCAAAGAGATACTGATAAACCATAAAGGAAGAAGGATGGCTAAGGATGGAGAAGATTGACACGGATTCCAAACGACGAATTTGAAAAATTGAGGCTTAACTTTTCAATATGCGCAAACCGTGACTGAGCTCCTTTAATAATACAAACTTCAGAATAGCAGCAAGTTTTTGGTGTCAAACCCCGCGGGGGTACTCCCAGAAAAGTTGGGTGGGGGTGTGCAACCCACTTCCTAAAACCCTTACCCTATTTATGACCAAAATCTGCGATTTTCCCTGCCCTGTTTATGGCCTGGCCAAAAATTCGATACCCTATTTAAGACCGTTGCGGTTGGCGCAGTTGCCCTAAACATAAGTTATGAAGGGCTTTTGTTGACGTTCTTATTGATAATGACGAAAAAGTAGCTTCTTCTAGGAAACATACCCAATTCAAGACTAGAGTGTTAAAACCATACCCTATTCAAGAACAAAATGGCCAAAACCGATACCCTATTTATGACCAAAACGACTGAAAAACCATACCCTTTGGGGCCGCACATACCTATATGGCCCATATAAGAGTGTACGCCCCCCCCCCACCCCCCGAGTGTCAAACACAGTCGTTTATCGTTTTTGTGCAGTTGTACGTGTGTATTACTAGATGTTGTAGAAACAGGCTCCAACTACCTTTTAACTCTTTTAATTCAGCTAGATTTTGTTCCGCCCTGGAAGACAATTAGGGAACAACAATGAACTTTTTCCGTGCATGCTATTTTTCTTGGTTTGTGATAAATACTCGCGTCCCCATCTACACTTCCTTGAGATCAAGTACTCTCGTTTCTTTTTCTACTTTGTGGTTGTCTTAACTAATTAGTTTTTCCATATTTACATTTCAGGTCTTTGCTGTATTTCAATTTCTACAGGTTGGTTCGATGATGTTCCCGTTTTGGAAACGTTACTCAATCATGTGGTTCCATTTTGAACGTGAATGTGATTTGAACGTTGTCAGGAACTGTTTTATTATGTGACAGTGCACAGAATAATTTACAGACCAAATCATTTACTGAAATGCCCATAATTGAAATTCATGTTTTCGTGATACACACTATTTGCATACACTTTAGCAATATAATGCACCTTGAAATTTAAGCTACAACCCTGGACAATACTGTTGAGACAGTTTCATCAATGTTTTAATTACGCACGGTACCACGATGTAATCAAACCACATCAAAGTCCTCCACCCAACACCCAATCAATGTTGTTTTGGTCTGAATACCAGGGGAAGGGGTGGGGGCTGAGTGTCTCACACCCCCGGTAATTTTTGCCTAAATATCCCTTACCCCGTTAATTCCAATTGCAAAAATCAACGATTTTCGAAATCAAATTTTGTATGATGTAATTATCCCACATTCTTTTAATTTTCCCCTTCCCCCTCCCCCCCCCCCCCCCCCGGCGCAAAAAAAAAAAAAACACCCTGTATCCCGTAAATTTTTACCTAAATATCCCGTATCCCGGAAACCCCCAGTAGGGCCTCGTTATCCAAAACAACATTGAAAGAGGCGTTTTGGAATTCAGTCAGTACAACAGGAAAATGAAGAAATTTTATCAATTGGTCTCAACTAGATTTGTCTAGTGTTGTAGCTAAGTTCTCACGTGATGTTTTCATTTTGCAGCTGGTTTTTCTCCGAGACTGGAGCAAGCACAGGTAAGAAAGTAACGTCTTTCCATGCTTCTTGTTTGGCACCATCTCGTTAACAAACCAAGCTATAGAGTGGTCTTTATTCGAGTGTCGAAAAGTAACTGGCGTTATATAACTACGCTACATGAAAAAACTCGTGCCACTTTTTCATCCAATCAGCATTAAATCAAAACCAATCGCTACTCGCTCGCGCAAGTTTTCTCGCGCTTCACACCAGCTTCACGTATTTACTACGAATTTTGATTGGTTCACTATATTGTCTATGTCCTTTTTGATTGGCTAGGGTGATAACTTTGGTTTTGGTTTTACAACACTCAATTGAAAACGGCTCTATGAACTATCTTTACTTACAGAAGCTACTGATGATGCCCCAAAGAATATAAGCTGCATTCGCAATGTGACGACGTATTATTCCACCACGGGCGACATATTGCAGAATGGTATGTGACATTTTATGTTCAACACGAAATGGTGTGACAAATCATAATATTCTCGAACCCATACCTTCCACGGCCAAGCGTCAAACAGAGTGGGATCTGGGTACAAAATTTAACAAATCATGTGACCAAAGAAGGGATCACGTGATAGTTAACATCCAGTCGTGTGTCTTGTTGGAGATTTTTCTTTGTCTTGTGCAAGTTCAACACCTCACTTGTTATTTTGCTCCGCAGGAACAACAACTTGTGAAGACTGCCCAAGGTAAGGGCAAACTGCTAAATGAAGTCAGCGTGGCTTATTGGTCAGGGCCCTGGACTTAAAATCCAAAGGTCGCAGGTTCAAGTGCCGCTCTGACCACTTGCTGGTGTTGTTTCACGATAGGCTCGAGTTCAACTCTTTGACTTCGTTGGTAAATAGCCAAGTGGTTTTTCTCCTGTCAGTTGGGGTTTTTACCTTTGCTATGTTCAATTTGAAATGTTTCTTTCTGAAATTTAATGGCTTTACCCCACTAGTCTTTGGCTGTACACACTGACCGAGAGTAAACTGAGATTAAACCGAGAGTCTTCGATTTTTATTTTTAAGTGAGGTTGATATTATTGTGGAGGGCTGTTAACTGTGTTTTGAGTTAACGTACATTGTCTTACTGTGTTCTCTGTGATAGGCATCATGTAGTCGCCAGTGTGCCCGACAGTAACTTGTACCTGGTAGTGATAGACGCCATCTGTGGACCATGTTCTGATTCGATCAAGGATATGGGAATTCCAGGCGAACCCCGAGAAAATATCCTTTAATCGAAATGCACGATTAATAAAGAAACAACTCTTTCTGTAACCTTATCACACACATACAAGTTAGGCAACTAACAAACGATTTATTTGTAACCTTATAAACCTTAACACACCTGCTTAATACCTTGACCATAGGCGGGGTGGGGGACGGGACGGTTTTAACACGTTAACTACAGTTACATAAATATCAGTTCACATCTAGTAACCGCGTGTCAGAATAACCATACTAAGCTACAGGCAGGTCAGCCCGTCTTGTCTTAATTGCCCTTTTATTTCATCGCGTAATGTTCTCTGAAAACAAAAAAAAGGTTTCTTTTTCCTACCTTTGCAACAAATGGGTGCAATCCACAGTAGGCCATTTCCAAGTTACCTTGTGCCTCAGTTTCAAAACGAGTCCTCGTGCAAAACGTTTCGTATGAAAATGAGTTTGCTTTGCTTGAAAATGAACCTGCAGGAGGAAACACATCTTCGCACTCAGACTCGTTCTGACACAGAGGCAAAGAGCAACTCTGAAATGGTCTATTCCTTCTATGATATGCGCCTGCAGAGAATCGTGGTAGTTGTATTCATCATTTTGGACTGGATGTAGTTGTTTTGATGAATACCATGATTCCCTACAGGCGCGTCTCGTAGAGGGAATTGGGATTAACAAAAAGGAAGAAACCGTTCTCAAGAGTGGGATCACAACTAGTGAAGTGGAGCAACAAACGTGGAGGCAAAAAGGGGTCTTCTGCTTTGCGTGTTTTCCTTAACATCACCACTTCAAAGAGGGACCGTGGAAAACGCCTGTAAGGAACCTGGCTACCGAAAAAGACCTCAGAGATGCTTTGTATCAACACATTCTGTACGTACACAGTGCTTTTGCCTTCAACTAATAGGTGCCACTATTTTAGCACGAGGCTAGTGGTTTTTGAAGTCGGGCAACGGGACTCTGTTCTTCACGAGCCCCAAATTACGCAAATACTGTAAGAGATGATGACATTTTTGGTCGCTAGTGTAGATGACGTTGGGCTTGTACATCCTAGTTACACCGAAAATTGGTATTCTTTGCACCCTGAGGCCCCGCCCACAACTTCCACACTAGGCCGGTGTAATTTGAAAACAGAGCTTTATTTCTCTGGGTAGGCCTTCCGTCCACACTTATCCGTCACGAAAACGGAGCTTTTCCAAAACGCTCTTGAAACCGAAGGAATTTGAAAACAGAGCTTTATTTCTCCGGGTAGGCCTTCTGTCCACGCTAATCCGTCACGAAAACGGAGCTTTTCCAAAACGCTCTTGAAACCGGAGGAATTTGAAAACAGAGCTTTATTTCTCCGGTTAGGCCTTCCGTCTTCGTCCACACTTATCCGTCACGAAAACGGAGCTCTCTAAACCGCTCTTGAAACCGGAGAAATTTGAAAACAGAGCTTTATTTCTCCGAGTAGGCCTTCCGTCCACACTTATCCGTCACGAAAACGGAGCTTTTCCAATACGCTCTTCAAACCGGGAGAATTTCAGTGAAAACGGCGGCTTTGCGTTCTTTTGTGGACAGAAAACATTTTGAAAACAAAGCTTTTCGCAAACGATGAGGCTACGATCGTCATGTGATTTCCCTGACCGAGTTTTCCTCAAACACAAATCCAAAATGACCGGTGATTGTTGCGTTTTTAAATTCCTCCGGCGTAGTGTGGACGGAAAACATTTGAGGCGTTTTCAGAGTAAAACCATCGTTTTCAAATTCCTCCTGCGTAGTGTGGACAGGGCCTGAATGTCTTAAGTAATTTTGGTTGCGATATTGTTGCGCCGTCACAAAACACGTCAATTTCAGGCCATGTTGCGCAAAGCAATTTCTAGGAATAAAATTCAACTTTAAAGCTCTTGCGTTTTTTACTTTTTACCTTTTTTCCTTCTTTTTCAGGAAACGGGTTACATGTGTGGTACTGGTTCATTCATAACACCATCTCTTCGTGCCATCACGCTGCAATTGCTCTGTTTCATAACTGTATTGTGGAGAATAATCGGCGGCGTCTGACTGATTCTACCTTCTGAAGTAACTATTGGCTTGCAAGCTTACAAGATGTCAAGAATCAATTTTGAAACTGCCTTAAGAACATCTGTGCTGCAGAGTTCAGCTTCAGGCTGTAAAGAAAACGCGGAGATAGTTTGTTGACTTCAAATTGTTGACGCTTGTTTAAAATTATTTTACAGTTTCGTTTATGCCATTGTGGAAGATGCAAAAGTCGATGTATCTATTTTGAAAACGTTGTTTTCACATTCAATTTGGAACAATACATGCGTACGTTTGTTCGTGTAGAAAGGTTACGATATTTTAAGAGATGTATTATATTAATACTTAACTGTGTATTTTACTGTAAAGCTTGAAAACGTGGTACTGACAAAGTTTGTTTTAAGGGAGTATTTTAATATTAATGTATTATAAGCCAGCACAAAGTTTGTGTAATTGTAACCTTTCAGACACGTCTTAAAATTCCCTTAACTTATTGAGATCTAATTTTATTTTTTTTCAGTCGCTCACGAGCGCTGAATTGAACTTTTGTACAGAATGTCGTAAGTTTTAGATGCATATTTGAAAAGCCTCAGAGAACTTTTTCCCCGGCAGTCCCATAATGATAAATTAAATCAGTGCCAAAATGTTCCTTGGAGAAGTGTATAAATATAATTTATAATTTTGGCAATATTCAAAGAACCATTGTAGGATTGTGCTCTTTATTAAGTGATAATAATTGTCAATTAGTGCTTCTCGATGGCTTACAATTGAAATAGCAACGACGAAATATGCAACCACACAATAAATAACTAGTAAAATTCTTTCACTTGTACTTGTGTTGGTGAGGGAGAGGTCAGCGAGTAGGCAAGCCGTTCTTTACCCATGTAAAGGGTCGAGTTTGTTGTTGGTTCTTGACTTGCTCCGAGGGCTTTTCTCCGGGTTCTTCGGTTTTCCTCCCTCCACAAAAACCAGCATCTTCAAATTCCAATTCGACCAGGATAGAGGACCCGCGTTAAAACTAGTTGAGACTGATGTGGCTTCCTCTCTAAATATTGTAATTCGTGCATAGCACACATTACACAATAGCCCACATTCGAAATATCAAAATGCTAACATGACTCCCTTGTTTTTTCTGCTCGAAAATTGCAATTTTTTAAGATCCCTTTGTCTGGTAATTCCCATAAAAAGGCTGATTTTCACTTGCGCATAAGCAACACACGCAGACGCAGTGGTGCTGCCAAGAAGCTCTTTTTGTTCTGAAACTTTTCTCGTCAAAAGGTGCCAATTATCAACATCTTAGCGCGTCTGTTGCTTGTGCTTATGCGCTGTGAAAAGCAGCCTTGAGACTTGACACAAAGAAAAACAAGACCAAAGGAGAAAGCCTTGGTGCCATGTCAGAATTTTGATTGTCGAGCGTGGGGTTGTGTCCTGGTGTACCGGTACACAGAGGGAATAACCATTGTACTCCTTTCTTTACGAGGCTTTGTTTAGCCGTTGAACATTGTTGGGTCTTTTGTATCGGTTCTTGTGAACCGGTACACAAGCACAGAACCGAGCGTGCTGTTGAAGTAGTAGTAGTGAACTTTATTTAAGCTCGGATTGAAGAGAAGCACGTATGTGCTACTATCTCCGAGGAAAACAAAAGATGGAATAGAAGAAAAGAAAGTGATAGAAGAATAGCAGAAAAGGGTTGGAAGAATTCATAGGTAAAACACCGAATAATTTACTATCAAGGAATGTCGGTCAGTTGAGAGGAATAAAAATGACTAAATTTTGCGTTGTCTGGAGAACGTGAACCACGACGGCTATTTTTTTAAATTTCTATTTCAAGTTTATCGCTGTGTTCCGGATTTAGTTTTGTAATAGTTTTGAGAGTCGCAGACAACGTGGATGACTTGAGAGTATCGCGAGATTCGTAGGTAAAATATAAATTCATTTTTTAATCAACGTCGTCTTCGGCCTCTCCGTCGTGGCTTCATAAACTCCCTTATACGTAGTAAGAAGTGCTTAGCAACAGTTTGTTGTGGGCTGCGAGCTTTCTCGACCCCAGGGCTACACGTCTATGAAATGTTTAAGCAACCACGTGACCAAAAGCTGGGACGAGAACAGGAAACTGGCGCAAAACAGTGAAAATTAGCGGTACAAATGAGAACACAAAGAAAGAGCCAGTAGTACTTTCACTCGTTTGCTATAAACTGTTTATTTACAACTCTACATCGCCTTGTACAGATTTGCTATAGGAGAATTCTCAAGGAACACCACCCTGTCAAACGGTTTGAATCCAATCCAGAGTAATATTTACAAAAGTTCTCAAGATTGACACATGAAATCATAACATTTTGAAATTTTTTGAACCTATACGCGTTATTTTGTCTTCTCCTTACTCTTCTTCTTTTTCTTCTTCTTTTGCTTGTCTTTGCTGTCTTTGTCTCTCTTAGCGTGACACGAAGAACAGAACCAATCGACTTCACCAGGGTCATCTATTATGCCAACGCAGGTTCTACAGTAAATAATTACAACATTCATTATCAATGGACCTGTCCCAAGAAATTTGTATTAAAAGAGCACTAACAACATGAAGTATTCGTCTACATAATAATTCATCAAGTTTAATCAAAGGAAATCATGACCATGGCGGTGTTTGGATATCTGATCTTAATATTGGCGTAGATTTTTACGATTTCGCCTCAGTTTTAGTTTCGAGGGAGAAGATATATCAAACACTCAAGACGGCGTTTAACCACATTGCCAAACACCTCGAAGTTCATTAAAAATAATCCGCTGTGCGTCGTATTTTCAACTCTCTACTCGTTGTTTGGAAATGTGGTCAAGCACGGTCTTTCCTGTTTGATATATTACATCTACACTAAATTTCTTACTTATTCCTTCGTCTCATCCCTAGCTTAAAATCTAGACTAAACTGAAGGAAGATTACTTGAGGAGTACTCACCCGTGAAACCATTCATCACAGCCATCACAACCAATCATAAAACTGCCATCATCAGGGTCACTACACACAGGACAGTAGTAGACTTTACTATACCCCTGTGAAAACACATCACTAACAGTCAGCGATATTACAACAATGCGTGACACTGTGGGAGGAGTGGACAGTAGTACACTCTACTATAACCCTGTGAAACACATCACAGCCATACTCCAGACCTAGGGTGGTTACCAGTGAGACTGCATCTCAACTATTGTCTCGTGATACTGACTTTAAAATGCATGACTGTGTGTGCACTGGACGCCTTATTTTCTAAACAAACCAAAAGAGTTAGCATGACCAAATGCAACACAAGAAATGCAAAGGACTTACAGATTCACTTCATACTACAGAAAACTGATGCTAGAAAACCTAAAATCCAAATTTTGCGGAATTTATCACTAAGGGACTCATCTTTTGGAAAATTAGGTCACGTGATTAATATCATTCTCATTTTGTTTATGATGGAAACAAAATAAGAACGTTCTTACGCCCGAACTTACGTGGCAATTAGAAGATGATGATGATGATGACGATGATAATGATTTTTTTTTAATAGGCCAATTCCGATATATTAAAATTCTAACTTGGCTCCGAGGCTTAGGGGAATGAAACAAAAGAAATTAATTCTTCATCTCTCATCCTTGATGTGATTTCTTTTGTTTTATTCCCATAACCCTCGGAGCCAAATTAGAATTTTAATATATCGGAATTGGCCTATTTGGGAACAGCCCTAAAATAGTGCTTTGCCCTTCGCAGAAACCCAGGACAAGCAGACAATATTGTCTATCCATATCCTACAATGGCATCTTCGCCAGAAACTTCTGAGGCTCTTTTTTAGACATATAAATTCTCTTTCATCCACTTCCAGAATGACGGCTGCCATTGCATGACATTGGTGTTTGATAAACGCTCTTAAGGTTATTCCCCAGTATTGCATTGCGCATCCCTACTGCGCATAATTTCACGCGTGATTAGCGCGCACGCATTAAAAAATGGCGGCTTTTTCTTTACAGCTGGACCTCGCCATAGAAGTAAATCGTTATTTTCTCGCAAACGAGTATGATGAGCTATCATTTTTTTCTGTTGTTTTGAATTAAGTAATAAATTTCTCTGTGTAAAATAAATAGGGACCAATTCTCAGTGTAGAACAAAAAGCAATCGTCGGAAACGTGAATTTAGCAAGCAATCGTCACTACAATCATGGTGCTATTATAAGGATTTATATGGGTATAAATAAGGCGCTGTTGCTCCTAAACGAACATGGGGACCCCTCATTTTTATTTCAAAATTTAAGTTCCTTTAATATAAACAATCAATAGGCAAAGTTTCACAAAAATCTCAGTGCAGGTTCTATTTCAGTGGAATGACCTTAAGTGCCATAAACAGCCAACATTTGGCATAGCAATCACAAGGAAATGAAGCTAGGACTCTCCTTATATCAACCAAAAGTTATCTGTAGGGACTGCAAAAGGATGGCAAAGATGGAGAACGATATAAAACTTAGACGAGTTTCACAACAGAAACTAACAAAATTGGGCCAATTGTTTTTAGAATCTGAGCGTGCTAGTGTGAATGTGCCAATCATGATGCAGCTCCTTTAAGGTTGTGTTCGTCCCCATCCATAGATCAATTTTTGTCAAGTTCATCATCACTAAAAGTTTTAAATGATTTTTTTCAGTAACATCTGCAATTCACTTACATGTACAAGGGTTGTTGAAAGTGTCTGTGCCACGACTGTCCTTTCCAGTGATTCACTTTTGATTGTTAGTTTGGGAACAGTAGCAGCAGCAAAATTAGCCACAACACCTGGCTCTTGTTTGATTGAAACCTTTGATGTTGTTGGCCCTGGATTGTCCACCACCTGACTGCTTGCCACAGATGGGGCAAGTCTCTCTGTACCATCTGCTCCATGTTCTCTGTTGAAAAGTGGAAACTATATTCATATATGTCTAATTATTCTCGCATTTTAATTGCTTCTTACTTATGATCTGTTGGAGGACAGATGCTTAGATGACATCATCAGCACTTTTTTTTGTTTCTTTATAGAACAAGTAGATTCCATGTTGTTGTGAATCTGTTCAGCAATAGATAAGAGATGACGTCAAAATTTGGTAAGAATATCAGTGACACAGACGCCATCTGTAATCTCTTCCACAATTAAATTATGAGTTCGCGATTTCTATCGCACGATAGCTGATGAGGGCACAGCCCATGTCAACTATCATGCATAGAATTCGAGAGCGAATAATCAAATTGTTTTAGCATAAATCTACAAGTCATTCACAACTTTATCTAAGTCCTCTTCACAGACACCTCAAAAATGCAAAGTGGCCACCAGTTTGCTAACACACACACACTGCTGGGCTACTCGCTGTCTACAACAGCATAGATAGTGAGTAGTGTAACCAACCAGTTAACGGCATTTGTGATAGAATGCTAGCAGATTTATTGCAATATTGAACAGGCACTTGGCAACATGGAAGCTATCTGTCAATTATAAATTAGTGGTTGATCAAAGCAAGTTTAAGCTAATTCAGGAGTAGCAGCTACATTCAATTTAATTTTCAGCAAGTTCTCAGCAGAAGTAAATCCTATTCTCTTATTTCCAGTACATGAAGGCATAACTAAGCACATACATTTGTGAAGTTTCTGTCTTGGCCATCCCCTTGTTTGATAGCGATGCTGGTTGGGAAGTGGTCTCTAACTTCACTGTGATACGAGGAATAGGAGGTGTTGCGAATGGTATTGCCTGTGACGGTTCTGAATGATCTGTCTTCAACTGTAACATAACATAGCAAAAACAATTCATTCTCATTAACACAGTAATCCAGTTCAGTGCCCTCTTTTAAGGTATTTACCCCCCTACATGTACCTAAAATGAATACCAGGGACCCTCCAGTTCAAGGTGTCTTGTGAAAAGCACCCCCTACTCTTATCACAGCCCTTTAAAAGATGCTCCTTGCTTTTGATATCAGTGCTCAGAGAACTAAATAAACCAAATTAATCAATCCTCCATTAACCTTCATAGAATTGTACATAGAAGTGATTCAGTGGTCAAGAACAGGTGAGGGATTCTTTCTTACCTGGAATGGGTACCAAATGTAACTGTTTGATCTGATGTGGTCTGGAGAGTGTGACTTACTAGAGACAACGTGTTTGGCATGCAAGAAGTGGACTGATCAATTCCGCTTTTTGCACTGAGAAAGATGAATGCTTCAGTAGAAGAGCAGTAGTTTAAAGAGACTTACCTTTTTGCTCTTATCCTTTTTCCTTTCTCTGTCTTTATCCTTTTCCTTTCTTTTCTTTTTTTTCTTTTTGTGTTCCAATGCCGGGTCTGTTAAAAGATTTCCTGGCACACTGCTGTCACCAGATGCCATTGCAAATTCTGCCATGGAAAATTTGAGTCCTTCACTAGTGGAAGGAGTGCTCCATTCTTTTGGTTCAACTTTTACTGAAGGTTCAAGAATTTCCTTCTCTTTTTTGACTTTTGGTTTCTTTGAAGGAACTGCTTTACGTTTTGATTTCTGAGGCTGTGATTTCTCTTGTTTATCTGCATGATCTGGAGGCAACAATTGTGACACCGTGAACTGCTGGTCATCATTGACCTCCTTCTTAATGGGTTTTATGATTAATTTTGGCATACTTTCTTTCACCTGAATGTTCTCTTTCGCTGCAGCAGGCACTGCCTTTGTCAACGGGGATTTTGCCACAGGTTTCTTAGTCTTGTTGCCTGTTTTTTTCTCTGTTTTTGGAGTAGTTTTGTTTTTCTTAGCAGGGGTTTTTGTCTTAGCTTCAGTTTCTATGGCAGGTGATTCCTTTTTGTTTGTCAGTGGCGATTTCATTGGGGATGGCGATTTTTCTTTTGGCAATTTTGGAGGCACTGCCGTTGTCAAAGAAGTTGATTTTTTCACAGGGCTTTGTGTTTTCTTGGGAGTCTTGACTTTTTTGTTTGGGCTTGATTTAGCTTTCCCAGCTGGTTGTTTTCCAGCTTGTTTGTCAGCCTTAACTGCTTTTTTGTCTTCTGCCTTTGGTTTAGCTGTGGATTTAGCAGATGGTGCACTTTCTTTAGAGGAGGTGGCAATAACAGGAGGTACAGCTGATGTTAGTGGAATCTCAAATGTTTTTGCTGTACTCCAAACATCAGGTGATGGAGTCGGCGATGGCGAGGACAAATTCCCTTGCAATGCATCTAGGATGTCCATTTCATTGCCCCTGTTCCCTTTTTGCATAAAAGGAAGGTCTATTCGTCTTTTCTTTATTTCACTTTCCAAGCCTGGGGGGGTATCATGGGGCCTTTTAACGGCCACATGCTGACTGGACGTTTCCTCCCCAACTGTCTTTATTTCATTTCTCACAAATCCCTCTGCACTTCCTTGCTCTTCTCCTGCATCAACTGTGTCTGCATCCTCTGCTGCTGCTTTTCCTTCATCTAAGAAAATGATGAACACTGACATTGCAAACAAATGCTGTCATGAGCAAACGTTTGAGAATTTAATAGATGCACAATGCAAAGTTCAGTGAAGGGTCTATATATATTTGTATTCAAATTACTTTACAGTAAGCAACTACTCTTGAAAACTATCAGTGTCCTGCAGACCACTGACTCCTGTGCCAGCCGTAACCAGCCGTGCGAAAACCCACCCCCAATTTCCTGTGCCGGCTGTAACCGGCCGTGAAAAAGCATGTGAGGACAATTGCCTTTCCTACCCTCCCTGAAGACGTTTTGGTTCTCCTACTGTTCTATTGTTGTTAAGGACAAATAAACCAATGAGAATCGACTTACTGAGCATATTTTTAGAGGACTTTAGGGGTCCTAGAAAGACAGTTTTTAGGGTTAAAATCATGCGCTCAAAAAGTGCAGGTAATCATGGCACGTTGTGGGCCAAATCTACAAACTTCCAGGGTCTTGTTTTCATTCCTAAAAAGGAGAAATTACTTCTTTCGCACTTCAAATAGAAAGGAAAAACATAAATCGATGTTTAGGTGGCCTCAGAATGGAAGATCAAGGTGTTCAGAGTCCTAAAACCTTTCTGGTGAAGAATATTTCCTTCCTTCATCCACCGCGAAAACATGACGATCGGTGCACTTTCAAGTGAGTTTTGAATACAGATCACCGATTTAAAGCAGCTTCCTGGACTTAAGAAAACAAAAATGGTAATGTACAGTATTACTTCAAAGTTGAATTCAATTTTTAGAACAATTGGTAAAGCCACGGCTGATAAAATAACTGCAAAACTTGTTGGCAAAATCTCAAGCTTTTGCTTTAGCATGAAGAATTAATTTGAGTGCAGCGAAGCACGTCTGCAAAATTTTGAACATTTTTATGCTTTTAGATAAGTTTTTTGCCTCATCTTGAATGAAAATTTATTGTTATTGAACTTCCTGTCACGTTTGGTTGCCTTTATTTGTGAATTTTAGGTTTTAAAAGTAAACAGTATTTTTGCACGCTGGATTTCTGCATATTTAATTTATGGCGACCCCGGTAGTTTGTTTGTTTAGTACATTCACTTCATTCAAATATTTTTTTTTGAGTCTTATTCAGCTGCTACAGAACTCCTGAGAAAAGAACTAAGTGGGAGCTAAATTACAACATTTGAGATACAATTTATCTCAAAATCATTGGCTTGTTTTTGTTGTCTTTTTGATGTACAACTTTCATCTTTCTTTTGCTTCGCTGTATTATTTCGTCACACGGTGAAGAAATTATCTGATTTCTTGTTTTTAAATTAGTTTTTACATGTGTCTATCACCGTTATTTTCCGGTGTTTTATCAGATGTTATCCATCATAGTAAAAGAGTACAAGTTCTGTTGTATTCGGTTTTGTTTTGTCCTCTGAAGTCAAAATTAACTCATTTTTGCGTAATCAATTTTCTCGTCTTTTGTCGCGTGGCAAAGAAAAAAGATATTTTCTTGTTTTCTTATCAGTTTTACAGATCAAGTCGAGTTCTTTTTGTTGATATTTTTTTAATATTTTGGCCCTTCATTTATTCAACTTTAAATAAATGTCTTGAAACCTGATCTTTTGTCTGTGGTTACTGCGCATATGGTTTATTTTTGTGCTTTCGCCCGCTCTGAAATATCTCACAAAAACGCCATGGAATTAGGGGTGGGTCGCGGGAAATTTCATGCAGGAGTCAATGGGTTAGACATGTGCGCATTCTTTTTCAACATATAAGGCCTAGTAAAGCTAGATTACTCTATGTTGACTTGCCCACACACAAAAACCTTAACAATTTTACTAGCGGTAGTAAACCATGGTTTACAATGATAGTGCTTGGCATAAAGGTTGCTTGTAATAACTGGACACCTTTTCATGCAGTAATGTTTAAAAGTAGCATGCTAACACTGCTGACAATAACTAATGATTATAATTCATTATTGAGTCACTTCCAAGTTGCCTATTGTCTTTGAGTCAAAACGAAGTCTTCATACAAAAACACAAATGTGAAAATATGTTTCACCTGCAAGTTAATTTTTGTGCAAACCAAACTCAAAATGTTGCACTGAAGCTCGTTCTGAGACAAAAACCAAAGGTAACTTAGAGATGGCTAATACATATCTACAGTAGTTTGAGCAGTAATAGAGTTTCAGAATGAGGGTAAGAAGAAGACTGCATAGCAGCAGCAGCCATACAAAACCTTCATTTTGAAGAAGCTTAGAGACCAGAGGAGGTAAGTAGTCATAGTACTGCTCCAGTCTCTCCGCGATCTCTCCATTACGTGGATGATGGAGGACACAAGGTTTAGGCTTGGGATACCGTGGCAACTGGTGAATAAATGGAACTTGGTCTACCTGGCTCACAAAATCTTCCAACTCATGGAGGCAAACACCAATATCTTGGAAGGCTAAGTTCAGGTCGTCCAGATTAGGTTCAGTTCGACAGTCTGTTGGAGTGGAAACACAAGAATTTGTCAAGAACTTATATAGGGGTTTCATTCATGTCTTCAGCAAGAGGGCAACTGGTTTTCACAGGTGGGCAAAATTTGTTGAACTGAACTTCTTTATGAGAAAAACTGTCCTCTAGATGCTCAAACCAGGTATATAAAATTGACCTCAGCCAATCAATTTGCCTGGTACCCAGTTCTTAATGACAGCCCTGTTTACAGCTTGTAAAATTGAAGAATAAAGTGCCAAACATTACACACCACCAACACAGAGACACACGTTTTGTTTTCCACAACTGTAGTAACTCATGGTTGTGGTAATATCTCTAACCCCATCAATACAATCAGCTATAAGTCACAAAGTTTGGCTGTTTTGGTTGTTGACATAATAACAGGTTTTCAATGGGGTTGATATACTACCAGAGCCCATAAGGAGGAGGGGGCCTATAGTGGCATATCAAATGCAGCTGTAAAGGGTAGGGTATTCAAATGGTTCTGTCTGGGTAGGACATAAATACATGAATTTTAGTCTTGAATAGGGTATCATGTACTGGGAAACTGCACAGTTGTATTGAAGAACTTAGATGACATTGGGAATTGAAAAAGCCTACACCTAAATTGAAATACCAGTCACTGAGCAACTGACAGTAGTGGTGATTGAGTTTCTAGTCTGCAATAGTGGGGGTTCTTTATGTCAAGTTTACAGTATAGTTGCAAAACTTAGTTCAGGTCTAAGTGGCACACCTCCACCTAATAATTAATGGACTATCCCAAGACCATACCTTTGAAAATATTGTATAAACTTAACTGTTCGTAAGCCACTAATGACACGTAAGAAACGTGCAGGTTTAAGGCTGAGTTGAGCTGTAAGGCATTTCAATTTGTGCCAATCAATATTAAACAAGAACGTACTCCTGAAACTTCTAAACTTACAAAGCTGGCTGTATCCATGAGCTGACTTTGCTATCTCTTCAAGATATTTTTGTAAAACGTCTGTCAAGAGGTCGTGTGTTGATTTCTGCAAGGCGTCCCATCCCATTGACTGGCATATCTGCGCTACAGCGGTTTGAAGGGCTCCGTGGTTGAAGCCGTCACACATCGCGAAGGCAAAAAATGCTTGCTTTCGTTGATTCTACGTAAACATGTGCTGCTAATTACACTTAAGAGGGACTTTTCAGAGATAAAATAAGAACAAAAGCAACATTTTTTCTTGTTAAATCTTGCACTAAACTCGTTAGCTACATGAACAGAGCGAGATACACTTATCACCTGCGCACAATCCTATCTGCATTTACCGCTGTTAACCAAACGTGGGCGCAAAATCCGCAAAAACATTTTCCGCGGCGGGTCCCGCGGGTCGGTCCGCGGCGGAACCTTTGGAATTTTTTGACAGCAAGGAATTAAAGACGCTCCATCTTCAGAAATGGACGAAATACAATTGCCAGATTACGTTGATGAGAACTTAATAGAGTACTTTGACGATTCTGATGAACTGTTGTTGTACGAAGATTTGGAAGAGATGTATAAATATGGCCGCTTCTTCTACATGTTCAAGTCTTGTGTTGGGCCGACAACAACCCAAACCGTTGATTTGGTCGGTCCGCTACTGGCCATGTGTCTCATCCTGCGGCTTGTATCAATGCTTAAACTGCCAAGACTCGTAGTCCATTTAGTTTCTTTCGTTTGCGGACTGGCGGCGTTATTTTTGTTCACTAAAAAGAACTCCGTGTATCCTTTAACCATGAGCGCGCTCGGCTATGCACTGCTGTTCGTGAAGAATGGAAACAGAGGCATGGTGATGGCGATTACGTCGGTCGCGTTCATTATCATGTGGTGAGTATGCAATTTAGCACCTCTCCCATTAGCTAGGGTATAACAATTATAAGGGTGATGATGTGTTCCGGGGGGGGGGGGTACTTCCAGAAACGTTGGGTCGCCATGGGGTGCGTGGCCCACTTCCCAAAACCCTCACCCTATTTATGACCAAAATCTGCATTTTTTGCTACCCAGTTTCTGACCTGTCCAAAAATTCGATAGTCTATTTATGACAGTTGCAGCTGACACAGTTGCCCCAAACATAAGTTAGGAAGGGCTTTTGTTGACAGATTTATCGATAAAGATGAAAAGGTAACTTCTTCTAAGAAACATACCCAAATCAAGACTAGAGTGCTAAAACCATACCCTATTTATAACCAAAATGGCCAAAATCGATACCTTATTTATGACCAAAACGCCTGAAAAAACCCTACCCTTTGGGGCCGCATGTACCTATATAGCCCATATAAGGGAGACCCCCCCCCCCCCCGGGGATGTGTACAACCCTTACTGATGGGCGGGGTGGGGAGAAAGTGGGAAAAGGATGACTTTTATCACTCCCAGATACTGGTACACCATCTATGGTTATGTACATGTAGTCCAGCTGTGGCCCTCACTCTGTCATGTAATGCTTAGCCTGCAAACAGGCTCCCGGCAAGGACGAAAAAAAAAATTGGCAATTGAGCAAAGTGAGCAATGCTTCATTTGGGCTCCCCTGAAGCCTGTTAACAGTGTTGTGTGATAGAGGGGTACGAAATATGTACGTGCTGTTGCATGGGGTTGGTTGGCCATTTGACCTTCACTGTTAGAGATTTTGAATGCACTTACTGCTCTAAATACTATTACCTGACAAAATTTTCAACCGATTTAACGCATAAAAATCGTGGAGGTTAACAATAGTTTTCCAACAAATTATCCAAAATGACCACAAATCTGTCGCCTTTGTAATGTACAGCTTGATTATATTGGATAACTTGGGGGGAAACTATTGTTAACCTCCACAATTTTTATTCGTTGAATTGGTGGAAAACTTTGTCAGGTGGCCTTGGCTGGAGTAGTGGCACTATATGTATGTCAGGTAGCTACAAAACATTTTATTAGCAAAGTTACAGTAAACTTCTGGAAGTAACAACCCCTCGAAAGTAGTTATGTCCACAAATTGTGGCCGCTTATAAATACCGAAATTAGCAAGCCCTCCAAAAGTAACGAGCTATGTAAAAGTGGATTAGTGCCCAGGTGCTGAATTGAAATATTACAGTGTATAAACCAGGGTCACTCTTGACCTGGGGAGGGAGGGAGGGAGGGTGGAATCCCATATACCAAGGACAGGGGTGCTTGTCAGCAGTTTTGAAATGAACTCCTAAGAGTCCTAAGAGGTACCAAGATCCTGTTTTGGGGCTGTGGCTTGATATACCCTAAAAGGTACCGTAAACACTCCCGCTATGGACCTTTTGGGCTAAACAGCCTAAGAGAGACTAAGACCACTTTTTTAACCCCTTAAAGGTACGATGAGTACGACCCATCATTTTTATATGGGAGTCTCCCCCCCCCCCCCAGGACTCTTGGATTCCTGCCTTTTAACAAAAAAAAATGACCTACACGTAGGGTGGTTAGCTAGAACATTTAAGGACATTCTCCAGGGATGAAAGTAGGGCAGGGGTCTTTGATAATTAGTGAACTTGGAAATGTGCTTGCAGATTTTGCAATTTACTCTTATTAGCACTAAAGTTACACAAGATACATGTACCGGTAATTTAAAATAAAAAGCATGAAGAAATGTTTAGAAGGATACTGAACAAAACGGAGAAAAACTAGATGTTTACTCAGTCTATGGCTCTATTTCTGTTTTTCATCCATAGTGAACTTTTCATTGTTCAAGCTGAAAACTGGCACCAAGTTCGAGGTATTTTCCAAAGTTTGATTGTGAGTTCTTTTTACCATTGACTCTAACAATTCAGCCTAGACCATGTTTACATTACATGTGAAAGTTCTGTGGTAAAATGGAGGTAGACAATCAGACAAGTTAAAAGAACATTGTCTGATCTCAGCATTAAAATTCTTCCTATTGTATGGTTCTAAGTAAAGATATCTATAGTCCTGTGAAGATAAACTTATTGACAATTCTCATTACCTGCTTACTTTATTTGCTATAATATATATTTAAGGTGGTAGGGAGAAGTTGGGTCTTAATTTTTATTTTTTTTCAGGTTCAATGATGGTACTGGTGATGAAGCTTATTTCCCTGGCTTTTGATCTGGATAAAGGAGTGATATCTCGGCCAAATATTCTGGAATACTTTGGTTATTCTGTGTCAGTCAGTTCTGTTATATTCGGACCCTTCATGACATATACAGACTATTGTCAGATTTTGGTGGGGAAAAGGATGGTAAGCAACTTAAGGTTCTTTTCTGCCAAGTTTATTTTAGAGCAAGTGTATGTGTGGGTGATTATTAATGATTATTATAAACAATATTTTCTGTGTTCTCTTTCAGAGTTTCTTGTGGTTTCTTGGAGTGATCAGGAGTTGTTTTCTGTCGCATTGTTGCTTGATCATATCAGCCTGTATAGCACCATGGATATTTGAAGAGGACTCATTCAAGTGAGTTGTTTTGATTAAGAGATTGAAATTATTTTCTTAATCCTTGCAATTCATAACTTACCATTATTTAGGCTTAAAAATAAAGTTACATTACACCTAGAAGGAGAAAACTATGTGATATGTATTTGTTCCTTAATTTTAATTTCTGCTGGGCAATAAAATGTTCATTGTTTTGATTATTTTGCACTAATTGCACTTATTCTTGTCTCGCTAACAACAAAACAATAGCCTCCATTTGGTACAGAAATGTGCATGCTTGGATATTTTGTCCATGGACATTATCTGTTCCAAGAAATGAACAGTTTTCCTAGAGAGCATGGCTCGAGGAGAACTGTGAGCTTTGAGGAACAGATAATGCCCAAGGACAAATAATCTGAGCATATTTTTGCCCCAGATGGAGGCTTTTGTGTTTATTATCCTCAAAATATTTTTTGCAACATGCATGGTTTTGAAAATTGGGAATATCACTCAGATATTCCCCGGTTTTAGCTGGGGAATATTCAGTCACATGACCCATTTAAACCAATTGTGCATTAGCAAAAATATTTGATGGATTATTATGTTGATTAATGTGTGTTTTCTTTGTTTAGGTGGTTTATGGCATATCAAGCAGCAATGTCCTTTAGATTCAGTCATTATTTTGTCAGTTTCCTATCAGAATGTACCAGTTTATTAAGTGGAATTGGAACTGAAGTGAACCAAGAAGGAAAACAAATAACCATATGGTGAGAGATCCCAGTAATATATGTTGGTAACAAAATTAATATGGCAAACTATGAAAACCATGACAAGAGAGCACAAGCTTAGGTAACTATATAAATTATGTGAACCGAGAAATGTTGCTGCTACAATAAAATCCAGTTCACCTGGTCCACATACATTTAGCAATGTGTTACCTTTAAAAATATAGTTCTGGTTGTTTTTTAACAAATATAAGCTTCTGTCGAGGATTTTTTTTCAGGATTATGAACAGATTGAAACACTATAATCAGGAATCAAAGTACTTTTCAAGTGCTTTTCAGTGCCAAGTCAGTTTTGGAGTTTTAAACAGTGATGGAATTAACTAAATATTTTATAAAGCTACAAATGAAACTAAAAAATCTTGCAGGCCACATTAGTCACTTTGATATCTTGCTGTTTGTGGTGTAGGAGGTCTGACGTAGCACGGCCACAGCATATTGAGCTCCCTCGTTCATTGGTGGAGGTAGTTGTACACTGGAACATTCCAATGCATGTGTTTCTGAAAAATTGTAAGTGTTTCTTCAACGCCAGTTGTATTAAATATATATTTACCTGAAAGTTATTTCCTGTTCCATGAAGAATTCTTCAAGGATCATTTCATAATCCTGGGGAATCCTCATTAAATCCTTGAGAATCATGAAGGATCTGTACAAACTAAGGTCCCTAGATTGATCCCCACAAAATCTTTTAGGATCATTGTAAACCAGATAGAAGTTGTCATATCAATTGAAGAAATCAAATGTGATCAATTAATGACAATCCTTTAAAAGATCCTTGTCTTAAAGGAACTTTAACAGGTTTTTAATATTTCTCCAAGGATCCTTTCTTTAATGATTTTCACTACCTGGAATGAAGGCAACAGTCATGGAGAATCATCCTGTATTAGATTAAGTTTCTTATTATTCTTGTCAACTGTGTACCTTCCATTTACGTGTCCCTAGATGTGTTTAAAAAGGCTCTGCCTCTTGGAAGATTTATTGCTGTTCTCTTTACATTTGGGTTGAGCTCATTGCTCCATGTAAGTATTAACTTACAAGATCTTGAGGATAATATTTTTTTGGTCTACATTCATAGTTATGTTATAAATTTTGTTAAATTAGTTTTGCTCATACCCAAAGTCAAGGCATTTTGTAACTGTTATTTCTTATAAGTGTCTCATACTTTCAAATCACATTTTAGACAAAATGACTCACCAGGGTAGCCCTTGACAGTGGCTTTTGCAGCATTAGGTGACTTGAAGTACCAGTGGGTGTCTGGAAAACCTGAATAGCGAATAGCGAATAGTCGCGAATAGTCGCGAATAGCAAATAGCGAATAGTCCTGAATAGTGTGAATAGTCTCGAATAGTGCGAATAGTGGCGAACAGTCGCGAAAAGTGGCGAACAGGGACAAATAGTCGTTAATAGTCACAGCTTTAGATCTAATATCCTGCGTTAATTGATTATCCAAATAAGCAACAGAATTTCAGTGAATTTATTACCTATTCTTCTCCAGACTCAGGCTAGGGTTGTCCATCGCCAACATTCAGAAAACAGAAAACAGAAGGATAACCTAATAAAGACGTATTTATGCTTTTGCAGTGGTTAAAACAGAGGAAATTATGTTTAGCAAAACCTTTTGTCCTGATAAGCGTCTGTACTTTTTAGCGGGAAAATCCCATCTTACGTTGCTGCGAGGTTGACTGCGAGATACTGGGTACACTATTTGCTATGATTTGCCACTATTTGCCACTATTAGCCACTATTCGAGACTATTCGCACTATTCATACTTTTCGTACTATGTGCTATTCGGGACTATTTGCTGTTCGCTATGCGCGACTATTCGCTATTCGCTATTCAGGTTTTCCAGACACCCAGCACCACTCATGTGATGTACATGTACTATTCAGTAGAGTCAAGAACTGTTAACAATTCTTGTCCAAAAAACACATTTTTGAAAATTGTGAGTCAAACCCTCAACCTACAAAGCTCCTTGACTGAATGAGATCTCCGTCTCTTGGTTGTCAAGTACACATTGAACCATCAGGCCATTTGTTGGATACATCAACAAATTGTACCTCGCCCTCCCCTTCCCTGCAGTCAGTATCTAGCCTTTTGTTGACAAAATCAACTTCCTTGTTCAGTCTAAAGCAAAATGGAGTTACCTTCATTTGATATTGTTAGTTGTTTTACTTTTCTTCAGGGCATTAATTTCCAGCTAGCTGCAGTTTTGATTTCTATTGGAACATATGCTTACATTGAGCATGGTGAGTGATTACTAACATATACAGTGCATGAACCAGCTGCTGTAAAGTTAAGAAAAGTTAGAAAAAAAAATGTTTGAGTCAATTCTTGCTGATGAAAGAAGCCTGATACATGTCTTATCTTCTCTGTTAAAAATTAAAATGCCAATTAGTGCAACTTAAGCTTGAAGCAATGTAACTGAAGGAGTTGCTATTCCCCTCAGCTGTCATGTTAGCCTATTGCAGGTTCCCCTTCCTTCCCTCCTTTTAAGTTCATTCTAGAGTGGCATTTCTTTTTTCTTTTTTCTTTTTTGCTATATCCATGTAATCTTCCACTTTGAATTTTAATTTTAAATCCAGTGTTTCGCCAGAAGCTGGGGAGAATTTTCAATGCTTGTATCTTAGCAAGAAAATGCAGGCCAGACTGTGGACATGTTTATGGTGAGGTAAGTCTTTTTATCAATGGCACTGAATGTGTACAGGACATGGTGTGATTCAACAATTCAGTCTTATTGATTTGAACTCAGTTAAATGACCTTGCTCTCCATGAGTTCTCGTAGCTCAGTGGATAGAGCGCCCGCCCAGTGTTCAGGAGGTCATGGGTTCGATTCCTGTCGGGGACTCAGAATTTTTCTTTGTCCCACGCTCGTGTCATGTTGATTAATTCACCTTCACATTTCATTACCGAGCTTAAAATTCACCATCTTTATTAACTTATCACTACTCACGATGAATTCGATAGCGTTGATCTTAGCAGTATGCAGGACACCTATCATATATGAACTCAGTTAAATGACCTTGCTCTCCATGAGTTCTCGTAGCTCAGTGGATAGAGCGCCTGCCCGGTGTTCGGGAGGTCATGGGTTCGATTCCTGTCGGGGACTCAGAATTTTTCTTTGTCCCACGTTTGTGTCATGTTGATTAATTCACCTTCACATTTCATTACCGAACTTAAAATTCACCATCTTTATTAACTTATCACTACTCACGCTGAATTCGATAGCGTTGATTCTAGCAGTATGCAGGACACCTATCATATATGAACTCAGTTAAATGACCTTGCTCCCCATGAGTTCTCATAGCTCAGTGGATAGAGCGCCTGCCCGGTGTTCGGGAGGTCATGGGTTCGATTCCTGTCGGGGACTCAGAATTTTTCTTTGTCCCACGCTCGTGTCATGTTGATTAATTCACCTTCACATTTCATTACCGAGCTTAAAATTCACCATCTTTATTAACTTATCATTACTCACGATGAATTCGATAGCGTTGATCCTAGCAGTATGCAAGACACCTATCATATATGAACTCAGTTAAATGACCTTGCTCTCCATGAGTTCTCGTAGCTCAGTGGATAGAGCGCCCGCCCGGTGTTCGGGAGGTCATGGGTTCGATTCCTGTCGGGGACTCAGAATTTTTCTTTGTCCCACGCTCGTGTCATGTTGATTAATTCACCTTCACAATATTTTATCGTTTTTTTAGGCCAACTTTTGGGTACTTGCCGCAAATCTTGGCTTTAGCTTTCTTGCAGTGTTTCACTTGGCATATTTGGGGATCATGTTTGGTAGTGACTCGGGAGAGCAGGAAAGGGTAAAAAAAAATATACCTTATAGGAAATGAAACCTTGCAGTGTCTACGTTAAGGTGGCTCAAAACAGTTTCCAGCAGCTGAATTTTGATGGGTCATTGTAACCACTCTTTATCACTTGATGCTACAATCATGGTATCAAAAAACTGCCCAGTCATTGGTGAACACATTGTTATCATTTTCGTGACACAATAGGTTACCATAGCAACATTATGACCTTCTAAAAACACCCTTAATTACAGCTTTATAGGGTTATAAATCAAAAACAGCACAGTGAAATTTCTTTATGTTATCAACTTTTTGTAAGCATGATAAGCCACAACACTTGGCAAAGTTTTAAAAAATCTGTACATAGGATTCAGAACCACCTCAAAGTTTTGAAAATTTAAGGTGGCTCTGAACCTTATGTACAGAATTTTGTTAAACCTTCCTAAAAGTTGTGTGTAAAAAAATCTCTGTGCCGTTTTTGAATTATAAGCCCATAAAGCTATAATTAAGGGTGTTTTTAGCAGGTCATACTGTTGCTATGGTAACTTATTGTGTCACAAAAATGATAACAACATGTTCACCAATGATTGGGCAGTTTTTTGGTACCATGATTGTAGTATCAAGTGATAAAGAGTGGTTATAATGACCCATCGAAACATAAGTGATGGAAACTGTTTTGAGCCACCTTAATGAAATATGAACTTCAAGGGCAAAATATAATTTTTCAAATTATAGATATTATAATAAGAGGGAGATATAATAATGCCTGATGAATGAAGTTATGTGAATGGTGCAAAGAAAGTTCGAAGCAATTCACGCAGAGTACAGTAGAGCAGGTTAACTGTCTGCACGCATTGCAGGCCTATGTTATTAATAGTAACTTGTAAGAGGAACTCCTGTGGAATCTAATTTCATTATATTTATAAAATTCATCTTTTCAGGGTTATGGCATGAAGCACACTCTAAGCAAATGGTCTCACTTGGATTTTGCCAGTCACTGGGTAGCGTTACTGACTTTCCTTCTTGGTAGAATCATTGGTTGATCCATAAATCAATCACGAGAGACAGAAACCACCACAGCTGATTTGTAGCTGTTGTTTATTTCAAAAAGACAACATAATATACAAATTGGAACAAAATCAGAAAACTAGCCTGCAGAGCATGTGCCGTTAGAGTATCACAAAGCAGTGATACTCAGGACAAATGTTCTATGAGGCATTTAGTATGACTGTACCGATCCTTAATTAGGTTGTATTTATTTACAGTAAATATATTACAAATTAAATTGTTTTGAAAAACAAGGTAATGTAATCTATTGTTGTTGTTTTTGCCTCTAACAAAATAAAATTGCAAAACAATGAAAGTGCTAACATAAACAACAAATCCAGATCACTTACTATACTTGGCTATCATTTTATGGTATAAATTATACAAATTACTGTTAGTAAAAACCCTATGAAGCCCTCTAACACTTTTAGAATTTCCCATTACTTCCTAGTGTTTATGTTCCGATTGAGACAATCCATGACAGCTGATTGATAGCTGTTGTTTCTGTCATGAACCGATCAAGAAGACAGCAAAACATACAATTTGTAACAAAATCAGAAAATGTGCCTTCACACCATTACTTGGCTATCATTGTATAGCTGCATTTCCAACTTTTGTCATATTTTGTATGGTATTATACACATTACTGTAAAACCCTATTAAACTCCTAGTGTCCATGTTTTGTTGCAAATTCATGAATCTGATTGATTCATTCATCAGTTATTATTTGAACATAAGAAGGTGAGCTCAAAGTTTCTATCGACTTATAATTGGCAAGGGTGAAGCCCCTGGCCAACTACCAAATCAAAAGAAAGTGAGAGCGAGTTGTCTAATCAGTTTAGCACAATCCACTGACTGATCTATCAAGCAAACAAATATTTTGTATTACAAGTGTCAACAAACAAAGTTGAAATCATCTTCAAAGATTGACCAGCCCCCTGTGTTGTCTAACAGTTGCTAGACAGCCACTGTGTAGCCAATCAGTTTGAGTGTTTTCCTGAGAGTCATTTGATGGGTTATGTCAATCACTGATAGATCACTACAGATCTTTGTATTGTATTTGAAGAACAAATGTCTGCCTGAGTCACCAGTTTGTTTGCACAAATTGAAAATGTATTCTGATGTAATGTTGAGCTTTTTTTTCTGTTATAATTCCATAATGTGAATCGTGATAATTGTTGCAACCCAAAAACACATTCCAGGCAATGTGCACGTAGGTCACAATCTGTTCAATTTGCGCCACATAATGAATTGGATACTTCTGTCTTTAGAGACTGAAAAAATTCGGTCTTAAATGTCTGAACAAAATTGGAATTTTGTCGGATTTTGGCAATTTTTTTGGTTATTGTTTGGTAAGCAGCTGTTATTTGCAGTCGTGTGATATGGTTTTAAGTCAGCCTACCAAGAGCTTAAAAAGACATTAAAGAAGTAGTGAGGGTCTCAGTGAGAGGATGAGGGCAGGGGAACCCCTGAGAGGACTCCCAAATAAAAGGGACAAGGGTACTTGTGGTACTTTTGAGGGTTTTGGTATGGGTAGTTTTGATAGGGTTTTTACGGTTTTGGTACCTCTTGGCTTGTTCAGCCTCAAAAGGTCCTCAGCAGGAGCTTTTGCAGAACCTTTTAGGGTATTGATCTGAAAACTGTGATTGGAGATAATGTGTTATTTTAGAATTGGTACCTCTTAGTTCAAGCCACATCCACAAAACAGAATCTTGGTACCTCTTATTTCCGATAAGCACCCCTGTTGTTTTTATATGGGGGTCACCCCTGAGGGAGGGGGAGCCTACCCACAGAATTCAGTCTAGGTCTACATGCAGAAATAACAAGTGAATCGCTGTTGTGAGAAAAGGCATCAGTAGTGTTAAAAGAGCAGCCTTGATGCCAGTCAAATTCATGCGGAGTATCTGAATGCCCCTTCCTGTTGAAAGATCTCCCTTTACTTCATCCTGGATTTGCTTGTTTTGGAACAGATATCCATATTTTGTTTGCTCACTGAACTTGAGATCTTGGACAACTTCAGGGAGACTAGCCATGATCTTGTGCAACTTGGCCAAGAAAAATAACGGGAGGCTGTACAGCACCAGCATTTCCACGAAATCTCCCAAATTGGCACAAACGATCTTTGCGATTCCAGCTGCATCAGTCTTGGATACAGTGCGCTTATGAGGTGCGTTATGCGTTGTGTTTTGGCCATAATTCGCCGGTAGCTTCAACAGGAAGGTCACTTGTTGCCGTTGGTAATAACTGCCATTGACAGCGGCGATGAAATTTTCTGTATTTCCCGGAGGCTTAAGAGCGGATCTCATTTCCATTTGGTCAGTATCGGTCTCCTCATAGTGGCTCTCACTTTGAAGGCGCTCGACACAAGAAAATATGGCTGGTATGAGAAGGACCAGCAGCAATAGCAGATGTGTTATTAGAAAAGTCTGAAAAGACCTCTCTGCGTCTCGGATGGTAGTTTTAATGTCAATGAACCGATTTCTTGCTTCCTCTTTCATTCCCTCGGGCCACTTTTGAAGTTGCTCTTTGAAAAGGCGAATTTGGCTGAAAGTGATGTACACGACATAGATCAAGGCTAGAAAAATAGGCAGAGCTACAATTCGAGCCATAATCGAATGGAAAACACTACAGAGGATCTCCTTGAGGCTGAATGATTCCACTTTCCTCGTTGTTAAGTTCATCTGAACAATTTTCGAAGTCACTGGCACGACGAAGACAAAGAGAAACACGGCAATGCTGACCTTGAGGATTGTGCGCCGAACTTTCTTCCAGTATCGCCTGGTCAAAATCACTTCGGAAAGCATTTTCTCCAAGTGGCGCTTTCGAAAGTACAAGACGCCAACAATGTACATCTCGAGGTACCTGAAGGACCAGATGATGTTCTTAGCGGCTGTTACAGTCTCCCCCAATTCGTCTTGGATCAGCGATCTGTTGTGGAATGCTCCCATGTCGAACGCGTAACAACCACACAGGAAAGCAACGATGAGCACTTGCATCGCAGTGTAAAACGTCTTCCGTGCGGACGATGCGTTTTGAGGAAGCCACAGAAAAGTGATCTGTAGAAACCAACGCAGCTTCCTTAACGATGGAGAACTTAAGCTCAAGTTCATAATAACATCGTCTTTGGTCACAGGTTTGTTGTCTTCTATTGCAGCTGCTTCCCTATCACTGTCACCGTCATCATAACCTACGACATCTTCGTGATGAACCGACACGATGGAGATCAAAGACGAAGAGCGATCACGGCAGTCGCCGTTTATACTCCCTGTACAGACTGCTTCCGTCTCGTCCACTATGACAAGGGACTCTTTGCTACCACCGTAAGGGCTATAAACCGGCTTAGCAGAACTAAAATTATTAGCCGCCATGATCTTAAGGCAAAAAATCGGCGTATGTTCAAGTGAAACTTCTATCAAGATCAAGCAATGGGCGTTAAAGTGTTTTGGGTTAATTTCAGTCGGCGTCCGTTTGTTTTCTTCATGTTACACGAAAACGAGGCGCGGGGATTCCCCCTGTTTAGATTCGTTTTGGCTTCATCAGTACTGGCATTTTTCCACTGACGGGAAATTTACCAATTACTGTTAGATTATCCAACGTTCAATTGCCCAGATATGGTTATATATTGGAATGACAGGGCACTTTTTTTCTCATTATGGTTTTGGACTTTTGCTGTGTATTGTTTTGAAGAGAGAACAAGGGAAGTGACAATCAGTCAATCTTCGTTTGTAAATGCTGTCTCGGAGTCGAAAAACATATCGAGCGTCTGGAAGGGGCAGGGAAGGGGGAAGGTTTACAGTGTTTTATGTGCAGTCACTGCTCGGATGTAATGAAACCAGTCTGTTTCAGACTAAGGCTTTCAAACAGTCCTTCGAACGAAACTCAAGTGAGCGCTGCAAGTTGATCCTACTCTCTCATTTCCGCCAGTCGAGTTCAGTGCCCAGGGGGCAGAGGCCACTTCAGCATTCTCGACCAGGCTATCTGATTTCCCGAAAGTAAGATACAGAATTTTAGGGGAATTGAAGGAAACGAAAGAGTACTTCGTGAACTAAGAGAACACACAATTTTGGTTGAAATTTTGAGGTATCACCAAACGTGACGCTGATAAAGCACTTCAAATTCTCCGTGCAGAGGTTTGCCAGTATTGCATTATCATTCTGTTCTGTTGTGTCCGAGCAATAGCGAAAAATCGGTTATTTACATTTCACAATTCAATACATGTAACTCAACAAACAACTGCGTGTGACACTATGTAGGGTTTTCTGTTCATTGCGCTGCTCGAGAACGAGGCGAGGGAAGTCCCCTTGTTTAGATTCGTTTTCGCCTGATCAATGCTGGCATTTTTCCATTGACGGATAATTTACTGTTCTATTATGTCAAGTTCAAATGCCCAGATATGGTTATGTTTTGATATTCTTCTTATTATGGTTTTGCATTTCTGCTGTATATTGTTTACAAGAGGGGAAGGAAGGAAATGTAATCAATATATCTACACTCCGAGCATCGCTGGACTTTGCACAGAGAACATGAAAAAAGGTCATGGGGGCGATGGGAAGGGGAAAGTTTCGTTTTTCTTTATTTCTTAAATGAGCTGGAACCATTCTTAATAAGATAATTGTCTGAGCGAAGCGCAAGTGAAGTTTTGTATCCATCAAACAGACTAGATACATTAAACATTCCCCAGGTATTAGACCCGTGTAGGGCTGGGTTCATTGAGATGAACGCATTCATTTCACCTCACACTACTGAAGCTCACCGAAAATATGCTATCACAATATTTGTCACCAAAAAAATTGTATATTGAACACTAGAGTTATAAACTGCGATGCCTTACAGTTACTGTACTAGTGTGATATAGCAGAACGAACAAAGATCTCAGTTCAAAAAATACCACTTATCTGCCTGCTACACTAGACTGCCAGTCAATAAACCTTGAATTTGAAATGATCACCGTCTAAGGGCCTGATTTCATGAGCCGGGCTGGCCCAGTTAGCCGGGATCTCGGCACGTTTGTTAAACGCAACAAAAATCAACTTCGCGATTAGATGACAACCGGGCCAGCCCGTTTTGCCGAGATCCCGGTATCGCGGTGCTGGGATCCCGGCTAACCGGGCTGAGATTTTTCCATGTAATTCCGTTTGCCGGGTCAGCCCGGTTCATTAAGCAAATCAATATTCCTCTTTCTATATAGCAGAAACAGATATAAAAGTCCATGTAACTGCATAAATGCAGAAGATAATACAGCCAACTGCTGGAAAAAAGGCCATTACAATCATTCGCCGCATTCTAGTAGTGTCCGTTTTGAAAACTGCAACTTCCCGCCATAATATACTAAAGTATCGAGCGGCTCGCGCCTTATTCGCGCCAATTTCATCGCATCAGCCATCAACCGGGCTGGCTCGCCTCATGTCACACCGGGCTGGAAGTCATCTCGGCACACCGAAGCAGCACCGCTAACCGGGCCAGCCCGGCTCATGTAATCAGGCCCTAAGAGGTGCCGAATACAACAACCGAGCACTTCTTTTAATTAAGTATAAAATCTTGCAAAGGATAAAAGGAATTCTGGTAATATCTATTTTTTTTGTTTTTTTGTTTTTTTTTTTTTTGGGGGGGGGGGGGCATCCCGTCTCATCCGGGAATAGATCACCTCGGTAGTGAGCAGTCTATCGATTCAATACAATTTCAACGAAAGATAAACTACAACTCCCATATTGTGACATCGCGTCTAGCACCTACGGAGACTGGTACTAGTTCTTTCTCAATGTTCTTCCTACATCGTACTCCATTCTCGTCCTCAGAGGCCACGCTCCTTTTGGTCAGCACCAAAAATCGCGACCTCTAGACCGCGAGCCGTCTCTCTTTTCCTCGAAAATCCGTTGGGAAGAACGGAAAACAAGTAAGCGTACGAGCGTGACTGTGAGCGTGACGTGCGAGCGGCGATGCCGCGGGCCGCTAGTAGCGCGGGCGTCGGCGTCGGCGTCTCTTTTTGCTCGCCTTTCCGACGCCCGTGCTACAAGCGGCTCGTGGCATCGCCGCTCGCATGTCACGCTCACAGTCACGCTTGGTTTTCGAGCAAGAGAGAGACTGCTCGCAGTCTACGCGACCTCTGGTCGGGTCCGATTTTCTGAGCATGCGCAGAGAATTCGTTTCGTTCTCTCAGCCAATCAGATTTGTCAGACTCGATTCAGAATATGCGCAGAGTGACGGGAAGTCCGTGAATCGTGGACTTCCGGTGTTGGACCTTGCCAGAGGTCGCGATTCTTGGTGCGGACCAAAAGGAGTGCGGCCTCTGGGGACGAGACGTGATAGAAGATGGCGGCCAATCACATGCGCAGTCTGCCATCCTGACGAACAGTATCCGCGTTCACCAACAACGAGCATGAAAGTTCAGTTAGTAATACTCGATGTCTGAATCATTGATGTCTTCTTCGTCTTCGGCTTCGTCGGGATCAAATGTAACAAGAGAAGAAGGCGACGCTCCTGATGGATTCAGTCGTTCGGTAGCCTCCAAAGCCACTGGAAAACGCTGGTGATATCGCTTCAAAGTTAGATACTTGACAGCGACGAGACGACCTGCAATTCACAACCAGATGAAAGCTTACGTGCAGACAGTATCACTCGTAAGCCCCATAGCTTTTCTGACAATGAGATTAGGATGAAATGTTCTTTTTATAGGAATCAAAATTGCATCTGGACATTTTAAGTATTTACCACGTAATGGTAGGCTCGATTACCTGCAGCTGTCCGGGAAATGACCCCGCGCTCCTTCCCCTAACCTTCGGGAACTGGGGCCCGTTTCTCGAAAGCCCCGGAAACTTTTCGGGCACGCCAAGCCATTTTTAGTTAGTCGGCATTTAAAGATAGAGAGGTGCATACACCTGAAACTTTTTGTATGAAGGGAGCTTCTGTTCATATTAAGAATATGTGCAGAAAACAGCTCTGTAGTCATAAGTTTTGAGATTTTGCTACGGCTTTTCGGGCGCGAAAACTTTTCGGGACCTTCGAGAAACGGGCCCCAGGACCGGAGAGAGCGTAGGTCACGAAATATCAAAACAACATTTTTTTGCTGCGTTAAAAGCAAGGAAACTTCAGATTTTTTTGTAATTAACTACTAATTTATCAGCAATTTAAGAGGATATTCGGTTACATCTCTTCTCTCTGGTCCACCGCATTTTTACAAGCCTGAATCAGCTGTCATTGAAGCATTAGCCATGACATATAAATGAAAATAGAAAAATTCACATCGCTGACATCATTCATTCAAAGTATTCACACAGCTTACCGTCAAACCAACATCCATGAAGACTTCTAAAGGCCAACCCTGCTGAATGGTGAGTGTCACACTTCAAATACACGCATCCCTGAAAAGTGTCACGCAAAGTTAGGACGGCAGGTGTCTCATACAATCACAGACCGGACAGAAAAAAAGAAATCGTTCGTAACACCAGTTAGCAATTTTTCCCTTCCTACGACGATGGAACTCGATTTAACGGGAAGTGAATGGGTGTATGTTCAGTGCAAGCAATGTAGATGTGCTTTTCATATCCAACAGAACATTATTTGAAAACCAAAATGGTAGGATGCAGGTACTAAATGATTTTGTTTGTACCCGGTGTACCCAGTGAAAACAGGGAACGGATGTCTCCGTCAATTTTTGGCAGATAGCATTTGAATGATCCACAAAACAGAAATCAGTGAATATACTATTCGGAATCGACTGACTTGTTGCATTGAAGTCAAGGCACGTTTTGAATCACCATTCACACGCGCCGATTTGCTTTTCATTTAAGCGCGCTTGTCAAATCGTGCTGATAAGCGGATGCGTATAAATTAGCCTTTGCTTAGGTCTTTGACTCTTCACAGACCTCACCTACAGCCTCATATGCACATGTTCTTATGGCTCGTCATGTACTCCTCCTCAACGAGCGCTCATGGGGGAGGGAAGATCGATGTATCAGACCAGGTTTTGGGCCAACCAAGACAACACGCCCACCCCACACAGTAAAGACCACACACCCCACCCCAGTTATAGCCTGCAATTTTCATTTCAGCTTGACCTTGGACATTTTTCATGGATTGGCTTTCTCAAAATGTGTGCAATGCCAATCTCTTAATTATTCTGCCTCTTCTGCAATACAACCGGCCCTAGTTATTCAAAGGGCGAATACCACTATCCATGAGACAAATCACTATCCAGTGGATAAGTCTTCACAAGACAAACCACGCTATTCACTGGATAGTGATTTATCTGGTGGATGGCACTATCCATCCTTTGAACAACTGGCCCCTTTACTTAAATAACACTGCTATACGTATAAACTCCAGGTATACCTCGCTAGAACTCTTGTCCACCGCTATATGAACCACACCTGCTCCATTCTCAATACACTTCTCCAATATGGCATCTTGGATCATCACATGCCAGCCATCTTCCGTTTCACTGCAATAACCACAACTCAAAATGATGAATGACTGTCTCTAAACCAAGCACTGAAATGTCTATTTAAGAAAAAATAAATAAAATAAAAATACCAGAAAACTGCTGTTGTTTAGCATGAATAGTAGTGAAAATCTAATTCACAATGCATAATCATTGGCAAGTTCCTGTATGGTCTTTGCCAAGGCATTGATTGTTTATTTGCTTCATCGGCGCAAACAACAAATCAGGCACAAAAAGCTGCCCATTTTTTTTTTCTTCACGGAAATAAAGAGGTTTACAACTGGGTAGAATCACCCTGCATTCAGGATAACTGACTGAGGGGGTACATCACTTAAGTAGACAGATGCATCTTTTTATCAACAGTTTCCGCTGCAGTTTTTGTTAAATGTTGCGTTCATACAGTTAACAGATTTAGCAAAATTACTCATGACTAAAGGGTCTTTGATTCTTTCAAAGCTCAAGGTTTCTTTGCCTTTCAAAGACTCAAGACTAATTATTGTTTCTTTCACATGTTTAGAAAACATGCATTCATGAATCCTTCAAACAAGGGTTTATTGAACAGTCTGTCAGATCATAAATGCACACTTACACATCAGGATCAAACATGTTCCTTATTTTCAAACATGGCGTGGGGCTAATCACAGGCGGATTTACAGCTGACTGAAAGTTTTCAAATGCTGAAAAAGAAACAACAGGACTGTCAAAGCTCAGATCACTAAGGAGTGGTTTACACTTGTCCCACAACAAAAAATCCAGACATTAAGATAACTAAAAGGAAGTATATCATAAGGAAATGTACACATTTTATCAGGGTTCGTACTCTTTTGAGCTTTTAAAATTCCATGACTTTCCATGACCTTTTTGACTTTTCCATGACTTAAATTAAGCAGTAGTCTCCTCCGCAGCCGTTATTAGGGTCGTCATGCAATGCTTCTCCCCCACCAAGAAGAAGAAGGGGAGAAGCGTTGCGTGACGACCCTAATAACGGCTGCGGAGTAGACTAATTAAGCAGCTGTTCTGACAGTATTGTCAAAAACAATGAATTATTTATTTCAGGTATCATCCGACATTATAACACACAAAATCCGTGCTTGTGTTTATTTCCACTGAAATTAAACCAGCTTCCGACTTGTTTGTTATCTTTTCATTTTTTAAAAAAATCTTTTCGCCTTTTTATTCTCAGAAAGCATACTGCTTTTCCATGACTTCCCATGAGCCTCATGTAAAGTCCATGACTTCCCAGGCCTGGAAATTGAAATTATAAATTCCATGACTTTCCAGGTTTCCCATGACCCGTATAAACCCTGTTTATTGTCATTGTATTTTATCCTTCTGTATTGCCCATTTATGAAATATCTGTATTGAGATATTGGTGCTAAGGTGCATCCCAAGAAAAAGATCGTTCCCAACATCATGTCACTAAATATCCTTTCTCGAGATCCATTAACAGCAGTCATTTTACTGTAAGGATATATTATTACTGAGTACAGAGATCAGAGCTAATTAAGGAGCTAAACGAGAAAAGAGAACAATGTGTTCCATACCTTGTCCTTGCCAGTATTTACCATGTTTAGAGCCCTATGGAAAGACATTCAGAAAAAAAAAATGGCAATTTTTCTAAACTTGTTCAGTCTCAGCCTAAAGTGCATCTGTATATTCATGACTTAAACCCTTGAATTCCCATGGTAACAGAGTTTTTCCACCATAGATCTCCATCTCCCCCTGTCCATGGCAACTCTTTCCAGTTGGTTCCAGCTCATACAGTTGTACGAAATGCACTATTCATCTGAATCAAACAATTCTGAGCCTATTTTCTTTCTGCTGCATGGGGTGCCTAGGATTATTTCATGTACTCCCCCGCCCGCCCCCCCCCCCCCCCCAGATGGGATACTACTCTATCACAAGGAATTACCCCCTACTTACTCAAGCGTATATGTCAGGTTGTTCTTACAACGTGCCAGCAGCTATTCATATTCCTAGGGGAGGGGTGGGGGAGAGGGGTGAGAGGGGCACTATGAGAGTTAAGTGTTTTGTCTAAGAGTACAACACAATGACTAGCTGGGGTTCAATGCCAGACTACTTGATCAGAACTCCAGTACATATGTCAGCCATCAGCTAAACTTAACATCCCATAAAGCTGTACAATACTACAATCACAAAACAACTACTCACTGAAAGCGACAGTTTGGGATTGTGAGGTTTGGGTGTACCAATATGAATCCACCGCCAGACTTCAAAATCCTCTCCAGCGATCCTCTGACTTTCCACTCGAATACGGGATTCATTAGCACTCAAAAACCGAACAGCTCTGTTCCATGCTTTGGAAAGTCTCTGTCTGTTTGAAGAAAGAAAGAAATTTTTTGTCAATCTGAAACATATTAGTCCAGAATTATAGTATGATGCAAATAATTTACATGAGCACGTGAGGCAGAGCAGTACTTTTGAGCAGTACTTCTCCTAAACTGACTCTCAGAAGTGTTAAATATATAATGTGCATGCAATACAGCATTTTAATGCTTCCTGTTTCTTTTAAAACTATTAGGTAAGAAATGTAGAACTTTGTGCTGTCACATATTATTAGGTAGTTACATAGCCCGCTGCAGAACACCAAGCCAAACAAGCAGAAAATGTGTCATATTCATTTTATAATTTACTATTAATTTTTTTAAATTTTATTTTGTTCCTTCAATTCCTAGCTAATACATAGATATGTAAATATAACATAAAGAAAGTAAATAGTAACCGATAGTGCTTTGTAAGGGAGAAAAAAATGAAAAAAACAGAAATTACATCACTTAAATTGAATTACATTGTATATTGGAAGGAGAGGAGAGGGGCACATCTAGATAAACTAATTTTGTGCCCCTTAAAGTTATGTAAAACTTGAGATTATTAATAAAAAGAAAAGAAAAAGAAGAGGAAAAATGACAAAATAGCTCAGAAAGTTATAAAGAGATAATGTTTTCATTAGTATTGAGAAAGGTACCAGCGTAAAAGTGCTTTTAATTAACTATTAATTTCATGAAAGCCTGAAATCTGTGACTAAAAGATACTATCATCCTATTCAGGTAAGTCAAAGGTACATTTAGTCCAGGACGACTCAGTAAGCTTGAATAACCTAAATTTCTGCACATTGTACAGTAAGGTTTCCTTGTGATAAGAAATTACTCTATTAACAGGTAACAGGAAAAGGAGTCATATGGCTCCTTGGCTCAATGGTACTGGCACTTATATGCAGCTTTGGTCACATGAAGAGAATGGAAAATTGCTACACCCCAGGAAGGGCTACTACTCTATAGTAGGTTAACCAACTTATCGCTTTGAAAGCTATCCCCCAGTATAAAGTGACAAAAACTCTGTAAACCAACTTATCGCTTTGAAAGCTATCCCCACTAAAAAGTGACAAAAACTCTGTGCTAGGAAATGTCAATGCCAAGAACCTTGCCCAAACCCAGATTTATCAATTTGGGGCATAATTTACCTATCATCAGGCAACAGATATCTAAGCAAACCTGTCAGATGGAGGAATCAGCATGTCTCGAACATGAGGAATGGGAAGATATGGCAACAGATTCTTCTCCGCTTTACTGGCCTCATGATGCTCTCGTAAAATGTCTGGATAAAAACAGCATTAACATTCAATGCACTCCTTTGATGTTTCCTTTTAAAGAAAGGTTCCATTATTTTTTATAAAAGAATTTAATCTATGTTTTCCAGACTAAAGTCAATTTTTCACAAATTTATGCTCACAAAGTGATCAAAGAACACAGAAAACAAACATCGTCATATTGTTACATCAAGGGATTGGCAGAGAGGAGAGGATTGGAATAGAGAGGATTGGTCTTGTAAGTAGTTTGTTGGTCTTGTAAGTAGTTTGTAAGTGTACTTGACAGACACACCATGTTGTAAATAATGTTTGTATTTTGAAATAAAGCATAAAAAATAAAGAAAAAAAAAAAGAAAAAAAGGATTGGCAGAGTTCAATACAGCACTGTAATGTGACACCACACATTTTTGCATGCACCAAAAATATGTCAAGTTATCTGCTAAACCTACCAATAATATTCTCCACAAACTGATACATCAGTCGTGTCTCCTCCTCCTCTCTTCTCCATCTTTGCCGCACAATAAAATATGCAAACATCAATCCTCCGACAGCTAAAGAAAGAAATAAACATGCTGGTAATAGAAGCAACTAGTTTAAAGAGGATTTCTTCATTGATTGCAGTAGCTTTTCTTTTGTATTAGCCCTTAGGATTAGTTTGGACACAACTCGACATGATGACTGGTCATTGAGAACTTTCTAGAAAACAGTTTTCACTACCTTTTAGATACAACATAGTTCTGAAGGTTATAAATTCACTTGACAAAATAGACAACCATTACCACTTACATGGATCTTAACAAGGAACAAGGAACAGGCATGAAACCCTTACTTTTCAGTTGCCACTCTGGAAAGTTGTTATATTTGACTTTGCAAGACAGAAAGCAAGAGAGTAAGAATCTTGCTTTGGATAATACAGTCAAACTCTGTATTACTTTACAGACAATTAATTACAGGTCTTAAGTCTTTTATGCAGCACATTTGAATATTAGGAGCCATAGAAATATTCTATTGTCAGGTTTTATTATTATTAACCAAGTGCTTTTGGTCTCTGCATGCTGAAAGTCCAAACATTTTCACTTCAGACAACCAACTTATATGAACCCTGTACAGTTCCATCATGTCTGACATTGCTTTAATTTGTTTTAGCCAGTTCTAACTTGTGTAAAGACATCACTGTACTTACCAAATCCAATCAAGAAAGAGAGATATGCCAAGCGGGACATTGCTTCTCTGATGCGACACAAGATAGGTTTTGCAGAAACTGATGTGTCAATCCATGCCACATTTGTAATATTAGCTGTTTCTTCATTACTTTCATTGAACAATCTGAAAAATTTAGCAAACTCATTAGAAACGGAGCAAATTTAATTATATATATATGTACATGTACATCTATTGACAAGATTATCACTAAATGGGTGGGAATGGACTTTGGTACCACTCATTAACCTTCATGTTACCTTATTTTCCAGTCAGAGTTATTACAAATCAGTTCCAGTGTACTGTTGAGGATCTTCTTTCGATCTGGAGCCCCTCTTGATGTCTGCAACATAAAGCATAATTATTGTTTGAGCTACAAAATTTACTGTCACTGCAAAAAGCATGTCTTGAGTATATTAAATTGTGAACTGTGCAACTAATTTCCTCAACAATTAACTGTTTTATTATTATCAGGGTGAGTGTACCAGCTTTCCAGCTTACATTTTGGACAAGGTCTAACTATGTTTTTAATGCACTGGTTCAAAATTCATTCTCACTAGCCCCCCAAAAATTAAAATGCAATTATACAATAATTTCACTTCTTGCAGTACTTCTGTAATTTGAATTTCCTCAAACATTTTCTCAAAAAACACTTCACTTAGCCATCAGGGAAGTACACTATCCTAAATTATACAACTTAAGGACTGCTTCACATTTAACTTATTTTTTCATCTTGAAAAATTATATTTATCTCAAGAGTAGCCAGCATGTTCAGGACTACATGTAGAAGACAACAATTTTTGCCAGTTGCTGGTTCTTACAGAGAACATTGGGTTAGTATACTATAAGTTCAGCTTGCCCTTGAAAGTAAAGGGTAAAGTCTGCATACGAGCCAAGTGGCTCATCAGGCTAGAGCTTATCCTGGTTTCAGTAGCATGAAGTGACTAGGAGTATTTCTACTCCCACCTGGATGGGATGCTAGTCCATCACAGGGTTACCCCCAGCATTAAATACTCAGGTACCCATTTATACACCTGGGTGGCGAGAGGCACTGTGAGAGTAAAGTGCCTTGCCCAAGAACACAACACGATGTCCCCAGCCAGGGCTTGAACCTGGACCACTCACTCTGGAGTTGAGCACCCTAACCATGAGGCCACTGCGCCTCCCACTTTGAAGGGGAAAGTTGAAAATTTTGGTTGTTTTCTTTTTGACACCTTGCAGTGAACAATAGTAACTAACGGTATCTGTTAGGCCAGTCAGATTACTCATTTTATTTCCTGAGCACATTAAGGATTTGCATACACCTGTACAAGGGAGTACTCTTTTATATGCAATACCACCACTACAAGGAATGGTGATACTAAAACCGAGTTAACTACTTGTCTTTGTTAATCTAAAAGTATAAGTCGACTTGTTGCTTATTCTTTGATGAGTATTTGCTTCTCCACTTACATTATCTTCCTCAATTTGTTTTTTAAACTCTCTCAAAGAAAGATTTCTACTCTCTGTACTTGTATCTTGGCATTCAAATAAACCTGCATGAAAACATGATAACATTTGTAGATTGAAATATGACACATTGAACTAGAATCATAGAATCATGACACATCAGGCTAGACCTCATCATCACTGATTAATCTGTAATTCAGCACTCTTATCTTACCTGCTTTGACAACTAGCTGTTTAAACAGCAACTCTGCATATGCCTTGCTGATATTGACCAACGTTATACAATCAGGGGGCTACGAGACAAAACAGAGACACAAATATATTGAAAAGAGAGAGAAGAGGAGAATTAAAACCATGTTGAGAAGCCACACGTATTTAAGAAGCTCTCTGAATTTGCTTTTCTAAAAGAAATAACTTACTTTAAGTATCATTGTATTTAACAGTGCTGTCCTAATTGCGTCAAAGACAATAAATAAACAAACAAATCTCACAAATTGATTATTAACCCAATAAAAATCTCTCCTCGTAAGAGGCTGACCAGTTTGCCACATAAAGGGCATGGTCAAGGAGTTTAACTTCAGACTACGAAGAACAAATTCAGATAGCAGCAGGGTGGAGGAGTTAAACCAGGGACCTCCAGATTTCAAATACAGCCTGCTAAACCACACTACTGGTGTTGTATTGCAGTGTAAGAATATTGCTAGCCTGTTCCAGGCTCTTGACAGTTGGGGGCAAGCAAAAAAGAGAACTACCGAGAGTCTGGAACTGGCTAGAATGTTGCTAAAATGGCTGAACTCTAGTATATGTCCATCACAATGTAAGAATCTGTACTATTTTTATGACTCATTCTGCAAAGCTCACCAACATTGTATTAAAATATTACAAAGAGAAACTAGTCCCATTATGTTTTATAATTTCTACAAATTCAAAATTGCATTTATTTCATAAAGGAAAAAAACCCTTTAATTTGCCTTCATAGTTGTATTTCTTTCAAATATTCTAAACATTACTTTGCTGTAAAATCTCTTATTACATGATTTTTAAAATAGCGTTGTCAAAACAGTGAATAAATGAAGCATATTAACAGCGAGTGATATTAGTAGAGGTTGCAATGTCACAGTTTCCTCATTAATCAGAAATCGGGTATATTGTTATCTTTTGATTAGGTATTGTATATCAAGTTGTTGTAGTTACCTTTGGTTCATTATATTTCTCCACCTCGTTTTCACCTTGACAGACTGGTAGCTTCACTGAGACAAAGATGTACGAAGGACACTTTCAACAGAAGTAATTAATAAATAATACGAGAAAAAAATTAAAATAATGTTATGATTAGTTAAGTCCATAACCGAATTTAAATCACTGCTTTAAGATTACGGTAACTTGTACAGGCTCTTTAAGAAGCAAGTCGCTGATAGCTACATGTGTACCCATAACAGCTCTGTCTTTTCCAAATGCAAAACATCAAGTAATATTCTTACCCAACTCTGGGATCATTTTTTCGCTTGAGTGGCTCTTGAGGGTCATATACAACAACACAGCCATGCAAATAGCGATTATCACCAAAGCAATCTTGATTGTCGAGGACCAGAAAGAGCTTCTCTTCACAAGTCTGGCTCCAGCGGGTCTCTCTTGGAGTGAAAGGTCCAGTTCCGAATCAGCAGTTACGCTTCGTTCGTTGTTGTCATACGATGTCGATGGAATAGAAGTTTCTGATCTTTCGCTTTCGTCTCGACCCCCTTCACGTCTTACCGGCCGCAAATATCTAGTTATTCCAATACCGCGACTCTTTGATCTGGAATAGACTTGCCCGTCGGAATCTGAAACTTCAACGTTATTACCATCTGAAGTGTCTAAAATTTTCTCAGGAACGCTGTCGATAAAGCTTGGCTCTCGCGGCCTTAACTTACTTCTCTGTGGAGTCGTCGGTTTCGACTTTCCTCGTCCCGGATATTCGTTTGTGGCAGTAGTGTCTTCACTTCGCCTACCCCTTAACCTACTTGAGTCCACTAATCCCCCAGAACGATTCGGTTCTGCGTCTTCTTCATCGCTCGAAAATCCGATCAACTTTCGAGACGGACTCCGATTTCTTGTTGCGGGCAACGACCTCCTGGGAGTAGCTCTCCTAGGTGCCGGCTTTTCTGCACTCGACTTATTGCTCTTTTGTTCATTCTGCAACCGCTTCAATTTGCGAAGAAGTAATGGCCTTGTAGTATCAGTCACAGGCCCGACATCTTCACCAAAAGTCTTGAGTTGGCGACGCAATTCGACATCAGAAATATTACTGTCCCTAGCCGCCATTTTCTGAAGACTGTCCATCAGGCCAGGCTACATTGCGGCTAACAATTTTTGGGCAGGACCGCTGAATCATTACACGCCCAGTGCGCTTAGAGTAAAATCCTTGGAGCAACGGTAAGTAACTCTAGTTTGCTCTGACTCTCTTTTCCTCCCCTCTCCCCTTCTCCACACTTCGACCGGTATCATATGTGTCGCTCGGGGCCCCTGCTATGGCGTATGTTGCCATAACAACTACATGTTCTTTTCCCTCAGTCAAGTCCCCACTGCTCGTTACGGCACATTGTTTACATCCGCTCTCCATTGATTCCGCCCGTTAGCTATGCTATCACTTCGTCAAGTCGAGCACCCCAGGGAGTCCCCAATCAACAACTAGTTCATGCTTTAGATTGCACCATCGAGTTATAAGCACGTAGAAAGTTTGGAGATCACGAAAGCAGTGTAATAAGAGTTACTCGAAAAGATAGCTGAGAGCAATTATAACTTCTTGAGCCGGCTCTCCAAACTTCCCAAATGCACCATAACTTGATACTGCTCGGCTAATAGCACGAACCAATTGTTTTATAACATTGCTGGTTAAAAGCATGAAAACCAGTGCCAGAGAAAAAAAATTCTGGCAGAGCGGTTTGCGCACGCTATCAGCGTAAACTGAATTTTATTGCGCGGCTCCGCTAACTGTGTTATAATAATGGGTTAAAAAATTGAGTAAAATGTTTGTTCAACCAGCAGGTGAATAATCACAGTGATGTACAGTCGGAACCTCTCCCCAACGGCCACCAGGAAAAAGTGGCCGTTTTAGAGAGGTGGCATTTATGAGGAGGTAGGGGTGTAACGTGACACCTATTTTTTTCGTGGATTACATTTTTATATTTAAAAAATGCACGGTGTAGCATGTAAATACATAACACAATCAAAAGATACCAATAAAACAAAAACCAAAGAGAAACAGAAACCAAAGACGTGCGGTATGGATCGAGTTTTGTGACCTTTTTTTTCCATAAAAATGGGCTTTTGTTTTTACCGTTCGTCAGCCTTGTTGATTAACTGATCGTTGTCGAGAGGTTATTTTGGCACTTGGGATCATGGGACGCGCTTTAGTGGCCGTTGCCGTTGAGGAAAGGTGGCCTTCGTAAAGAGGTTAAACTAAGAATGAATGTATGGACCGTCTGCCGGGACAAATAAATGGCCGTTGTAGAGAGGTGGCCGACGGGAAGGTTCGACTGTAGTTATAAGTATATTTTGTTCAGCTGGGGATATGGTAGTCTTCGGGTATAGTTCTTGCTTCTGGCTAGCCCTTGTAGGTGTGGATTCTCAAGACAAAAACCAAAGGCATCCAAGGGAACTAACCACACGACTTCTGTTTATCACAGAAAGTATCATTTACTCACAATTTCAGAAGCAGCTACCAAGCATTGCATATCACCGATCGAGAGTAACATTTGCCACGGAGGTTGTTACCGAAAAAACAATTCATTTAGCCGGAGTATGCAATAGTACGAGTTTCGATGGAAAAGTTAGTGCAGATCATATAAACCCAACCTAAAAGCCGCTGGGAACGAAGTTGATCACAACCAAGAAAGAGAAGCGAATTCTTAACTATGGGTGCTTACCATTTAGCCAAAATATCCGGAAATTTCGGTTAAAAGTCAAATAGGACAGTAATTTTCCGGAAAATCCGTTCGGAAATTATAGGTATATTCCGGTTGCATCTCTTCTTGAATAGGCCCTTTGCACGATCCGGTCACATGGAACGGAATTAATTATGCTGGGACGCAAGTTACACAATGGGACTTTCAAAACAAAGGAAAATGGGGCTGAACTGGTACGAGTTCCTTTGTTTTGGAAGTCCCACTGTGCAACTTGCGTCCCAGCATAATTAATTCCGTACCATGTGATCGGATCGTGCAAAGGGCCTATTCCACTACAAGCGTCTTCACTTACCAAGTGATAAAAGCATTAACAAGCTAGAGGGACGCAACCAGTTCTTGTTGAAGGTGACCCAATTGTCCGTGCTCATTTACAACTCGAAAAGCAAGGCCATTTTTGTCTATTTTCTTTAAAACTTTAAAATCTTCACCCTCCTTCGCGTCAAAGCAGCACTCTTCGTAGCTTTTAACTACGCATTTAAAGCTAACAACCCACAGTCCATCTGAAGCCATTTCTTCAGGATGTCTGCGCTTGCCAAAACACGTGTTATACTGAAGTAACTCGAGTTTCGAAAAACTTATCCTTTTTAACAACTCGAACAGCAGTTTTAAAAAAAATCAAAAGTTCGGAAATCGAACGTTCGATTGATTTCGATTGCCCCCTTTTTTGTGTGTTCATTTACGTCCACATCCCTGCATAGTGTCCGGGAAATTTCTCTCCATAGGTAGTCGTATTTTTCCGTTCGGAACGAAACGGCAGAAATTTCCTTACAATTTACTAAATTCTAGTCTCGAGGGGAAATCGAATTCTAAATGGTAAGCGCCATCGATCTCGTTCAGTTGGTTTGTTGATTTTGGAAAAACCCTTATCATTATTCAAGTGTCATCCTAACTGGTTTATTCTGACAAATGTTAAGCACTCCATAAAATTGCCCACGTTGAGAACGGTTATAAACCCAAATAACATAATAGAAAACAAGTGGGTGATTCATAAGAATTGTTATAAAAAATGCCTTTTCACTCCTGTCACCCTTGGCTACTCTCACGCGGTTTGCGAGGAAATTTTGATGCCACCAAATATCTTTCCCACGGATTCGAAGAAAGGATCGAAAAAGGTCCTCAGGCAAAGTCCAAAAATCTTTCCTAGGCACTGTAGCTCAATAACATACGCCCTTAGACAAGGCATGATGCACCAAATGTAGTCAAAACTAAGGCAAGCGAAATATATCCCACAAAGCACCGCGGTCGGAATGCCAAGAACGGCTGTGATGATTCTGTAGCACCAGTATTTGGTGTTGACAAATGCTGAGAAACTTGTGCGCCAGATTACGTCGATACTGTGTGAGCCGTCGGGTTCCGCAAACACGTCTTGGAAAAATACCTGGATAAAAACAGAAAACTGGAAGTTTTTTTGTAGTTTAACATCACCTATCTAGAGGGTCTCAATGGGGTTAACCGGGATCCGTAAAATAGGCCAAAAAGTTAGCCGTTAGACGTAAAAATTTGAAAATTTTAGCCATTAGCCTAAAATAATGTTAGCCATAAAACAATATAATTTTAGCCACGAAAGTGATAATCTTAAATCTTTTGCCAACATTGGCTTGTGGTTTGGTAATACAGAGAAAAGCCAAAATATTCGTCAACAATTCTTATAATTATATCTTTTTCCATCCCGACCTTCAATACGTTTTACAGTAATCAAAATAATTTTTTTAAAACAATGAAAATTAATTTTTAACGCGCGGTTTAAAATTAAAATTTCTAAGATTTCTAGCTATTCTGAGAACCGTATTAACGAAAAATAAATTAAACGTTAATAGCAATAGTCACCGCCCCAGTCGGACCCTCGTATTAACATTTAAAAAAGTATGAGCCTAGCTAGTAGGCCATCATGGTCGATCCCGCGCTTATATCCAACCAGGAGTATTTCTACTCCCCCTGAATGGTACGTATATAACAAACGTTCCCGAAGGAGCCAAGAGTTTCTTGCCTGCTAGTCGCGAGAAAATTGGTGTGAGAGGGAGAGAAAATGAGGAAAAAGCTCTTTCGTTCGTACGGGAACGCTTGCTATGCAGGCTAGTAGATTGGATGGTAGTCTGTATCTACGGGGCTACCCCAGCATTAAATTCTCCGGTACTCGATCGAGAGAGGCAATGTGAGAGCGAATAGAATGTCTTGCCCAAGATCAACAACACCATGAGAAGGGAATGTCTTTCTCGCAGGGTAACAAGCCACAAAGAGGGAAAAAAGTTACATTAATGTTACGACATTTAGGGTAACGGTTTGCTTTCCCCTTCATATATGTTTAGTTATTAAAGCTAAAGGTGTATTAGTTTAAAATGTAACTCACCGATATTACTGTAAACACGGATTCTTAGATTTATGACAAGCCATGGTTAAAAGCCTTAACACGATGATTTAAAACAATTTTCCAGAATTATTTTTCTTGTAAATTAATTGTTTGTTTAGATATGAGATACACCCAAGTCCATTATCTATAGATACTTGTCGATACTTAGGTTCTCATCGAAGCGACCCGACAAAGCATTATCTCTGTTTAGAGAACCACTTGCACCCAATCGGATAAAAAGCAAATAAAATTTGTGTAATTGTCTGTGGAAGAAACCATAACATGTGACCATTCAAACGAAAGCATCGAACGGTTGTTTTCACACGACGCGGAATCATTTGCGAGAGTTTCGCACACATGTAAGTTGATTTTTTTGAAGTTCTTTCACTTGTGTCTCTAAGAAATTAATGGATTAAATACAAAGATACATTATATCGCGGCTTTTCTCCTTACCTTCACGTGGTCATTCATTGATGTGGGATCTCTATCGCCCATACTCATTTGGTGCCCATGTTGTGCTTCATGTTCATTGCCTTTGATCTCAACTTCAACCTCGCGTAGTTCGTCTGTCGAAGACATCTCACCGTACCGTACGTTTCTTTTTCCGGACAGAAAGTTTTCCAACACGTTAAACTATAGTAATATTGTGGTATAACAGTAAAAATAAAACACAACTGTACGGTAAAGCTCGTCAGAGCACGTGCGTTCAAAGTAAATAGTGCGACCTGATTGGTCAGCTGAGTTTTGTACCTTGTAGTTATTCAGCTGGTTTTAAAAAGGTTTCGAAATCTACATAAATTAAAGAGCAACGAGCAATGTAATGAAATGGAGAAGTAGCGTTAATCGTTTTCTTTTTCTCTTTTCGCGTGTTTGCACGATGAGGGACACCCACGAGCCCACTAGCTTGATTAATAGGAAAATGCAACAGGATCTTTGCGACGGAATTTTCAATTTTACATGTAACCCGCTAAGGCCAGGTTCAACATAATATGGTAGAGTTGTAATTAAAATACTAAAAACTTCGCTACCTGCCATTTCGTTGTTTTGTTTTGTTTTGTTTTTTTTACGGGTAAATTCTCTTCATTTGCTTTCTTACAGTTCTTATTGTTCTCGATAGGAGAAATTCGTAATCGATCAAGCCATTTTCTTTTTGACTATCCATTCCCAATTTCCACGCATTTGAGGTCGTAGCCATATTTTGAAGTCCAACCCCTTGATTACGCTTTTATTTGATCTTAAATTTATTTTCTTCTCCTTAAAATTAAAACAACGTAGATCAAGTCAATGAACCACATAAATTCTCTTTCTTGCAAGGGCGATGGACAACGAAATTTTCGTTTAGAAATTGCTCCAGGTAAACAGGTGTTGTGGTTAGGACAAGTCGGGGGGTGATAACAACTGGAATACATTGCCTCTATGTACCTGTTGATTCTAAAAACTAACCGAATAAAAGAAAAACGAAGGAATCTGCAGAGGAAATTGATATTTTGAGGAACATTAGATTAGAAAGGTCCCGCTTAAGTGTTTTTTTTTTTTCCGCTCAGTTCTAGAATCTATGGGCAGTTACATCCTGATTACTACATATACAGTACATTACTACGTATACAGTATGCACTTGGATCATATAGCGTGACATGAAAAGAAATGCCATCACGCCGTGAAAGGTTTGTTTTCATGAGACAATTTCATTCCACTGAATATCTTCCCTACAGACTCGAAAAACGGGTCGAAGAAAGTGCGAACACACAGACTGAAGAGCTGCCCAAGGCACTGAAGCTCGATGATATAGGCCCGCAGGCAAGGCATGATGCACCATATGTAGTCAAAACTGAGACAAGCGAAGTAGATTCCACACATGATGGCTGTAGGTACGCCGCAGATGGCAGTGATGATCCGGTAGCACCAGTACTTGGTGGCTACAAAAGTACTGAAGCTGGCTCGCCACACACCATCGATACTGTGAGAACCGTCCGGCTCGGCGAACACATCTTGAAAGAAAACCTGTATGGAGTAATAAAAACCTGTGAATGTATTTTGGTCCCCTTCTGACCCATTCCCAATCGTCTTGCTGCGCCTTTCAATAACATGCGAACTCTAAAATACAAAGCTCAACCGACAAATGCGTTTTTCGCTATAACAAGCGACCGTCAATCAAATGTTCTGCGGCTCCTCCCAGCTTCCGACTACTGCCAAGCACTGTTTCGTTGTCTGAGCTGTGCTCAACGATTTGATTACCCCGCGTTCGGCAGTAGTCGGAAGCTGGGAGGGGCCGCCGAACATTTGACTAGCGAAAAACGCATTCGTCGCTTGAACTTTGAATTTTAGAGTTCGCATGTTATTGAAAGGCGGAGTAATAGCAATTTTCCTAGAAGCGCGTGCTCCTTCCCCAAAAAGCGGCTGGTAATCAACACTTTTAAATTATTACTCTTATCAGGAGCATAGTCTTAATATAATCAAGCTTAGAGAAAGAGGAGTGCCTCCTTTTTCTCGGATCTCTCAGAGTTAGTCGAAACGCACGCGCGCGTGTGTAAAAACAACGGCCCCGGGTGCTCGCCAACTTTTTGACTAGCCATGAGATATAATGTGGGAAATTTCGAAGCCTATAAAAAGTTTTCTTGGTCCAGGAAATTAATGCCGTTCGTTGTAGATGCTCCTTGAAGCGCTAGAAGAATTTTCGATATCTGCTACCTGTATGGGCTCAGTGATTTTTGTGGCTACTGTTGCTTAGCAACAGTATCCACTAAACTGTCGCTTCCAGTGGTTCGGGAAATGTTCGAGACATCTCGATACCTCGGAAATCTACTATCGGCGCAATTCGATAAGTAATCGGATGGATAATTAATCGGATTTTAATCAGTGTAGTTAGTCATTGTTCCTGAAAAGCCCCATTGGGGAGGCAAAGTGTGCATGTATGTATATATGTATCATCTCGATACGTCGGAAATCCACTGTCGGCGCACTTCGATAAGACTTTAAGTCGATAAGTCGCTTCAACCTCGCTCTCGTTCAAAGACGGAAATTCAACTAGCCTGCGTAACCGGTGGAATTCACGAGCGAGTAATTTTGGCAGTGAAGCCGCCATTTCAATTCCGCGAGGAAATAAAATTTATTTCCGTGAGGAAATTCGCGAGCGGCAAATCACCAATCTGGAAAAAGAGTTATTTTTTGTTGTCTTTTTTCCGACATTATAATTAATTACTCCAACAAATAGATATCCGTGGTCAATTCTACAGATGTGCAATTTTTTTTTCTGTATTTAACCGTCAAGAAGCCTGCTCACATTCTACGTTTCTCTAGTTAAAAGGGCTTTTGTTCCGGTTTTGTTATATTTTTCGCTTGAATTTCCCTGATACAAGGGATTGAAACATTCTTATCTTGCGAAGAATGCAAAGCGTTTCACAGCAGGGAGGCGAAAAGAGAAATCATATACTTCTGTACCTCTTTAGAACAGGATCAAGTTCGTTGGCAGAAGCTTTAGCGAATTTACGGCAGTGTACAGTGTCATCTTGTCTTGAGAGGCAGCGCCCTACGAGCCGATCATACACGAGCTCCAACCGGATTTCTCGTGATCTTTTATAGCCCGGGTGGCGATGTAAACGTTGTTTCAGTCCTTCTAACAGTGCAAGAAAATTGGGAGGCAACACGAGAATTAAACATCGAATTATTCAGTGATAGGAGCTAAACACGTCACATACGAAATGCATCGAAAATGTACCTTGCTCGTCTCCGAAAAAGAAAAAAAAAATCAAAATTTAGCGCGAGTTACTGAAGGTTCAGTAGAAACTATTATGGTAGCGTCCGCGCCGCTTAAACAAAAGTCGCACAAGCCGAAGCTTGTTGTGTGAAGAATCTCCATGCATGATACCAGAGCAAATATTTTTCAAAGAGATATAGTTTGCACTTTACCTTGACATGGTCGTTCATTTTGATGGGATCCCTGTCTTTCATATCAAGTTTGTGGCCGTGGTGAAGTGATGGCGGAACATTATCACCGATCACCAAACGAGGCTTCTCCTCCTCTTGTAGTTCACCTTCGTCTGTAAGGTTTAGCTCGGAAGTCATCTTGGCACAATCAGTTCAACTCTAAAATCGGTTTTAGCAGCAAAGCTAATGAGCGTGCTTTCCGTAATTGCCTGTTGCACGGATCGATGTAAATACACGAGGTCACTTGACCTCAGGAATTCGCTTGTTTTTACAGTGCCTATTTCAAATCGTGTAAGCAGACACCATTTTATCAGTTAGTCAAAAGGTTCCCGACGGAGCGAGCCGAGCGCGGAGATCACCCCACTCCCCCTCCGTCCCTTTAGGCCCTGTCCACACTACGCTGAGGGAATTTTGAAACTGAGGTTTTACTCTGAAAACGCATCAAATGTTTTTCGTCCACACTTCGTCGGAGGAATTTCAAAACGCAACAATCAACAGTCCTTTTGGATTTGCGTTTGAGGAAAATCCTGTCTTGGAAATCACATGATTATTGTGACTTAGCATCGTTTTCGAAAAGCTCCGTTTCCAAAATGTTTTCCAACCACACGAAAACGAAAAGCCGGCGTTTTCAAATTCCTCCGGTTTAAGAGCGTTTTCGAAAAGCTCCGTTTCGTGACGGATTAGTGTGGACGGTATGCATATTTATGATCATCACCTTTTTAAACGCCTTAAAGGGACACAGTCAGCTGGCGCATGTGCCCATTAAATACCATTTCATAGCAACTTGCATATCACAGAGAGGCGATCCATACTGTTTTTAACCAAATAGGATAAAATTATATCACAGGATGAGCAAAAGCACACTCAAAAACAGGTTTTTCAGTAAACAATTGAAAATCAAGCAAAACACTGCGAACTTAAAGTTTATTTTTATTGCCTAAACAGCGTTATCTGATTTATCTTTCCTTCTGTTGTTTATATATCAACCTTCAAACCCCAAAAGTGGCGCCACTGCATTTGGTCGGGAGTACACGGTCCTTATTTTTCCTAATAACAGGTTTTTTCAACGCAAAATTTTGGGGTTTACGTGACCGGCTTCGGGGGCATGTAGGATCCCGTAGGATATTATTTCATGCATCTCTTATTCACTTTGTTGTAAGCTTTTTGTCTCAATTAAAACATATCTTGGTCCTGGCTGACCAACGCGCCCATGCCTTGACCTTTGCATGTGTTCGGTCGTGTAGTGAAGGCAAAATAACCTGTTCTAGGGAACGTCCTTCCCAGAGATTTTCCCTTGGGAAGGAGGTCGGTTTCACTCCCAGAACCCCTCGGTTTTCTTTCGCTCGTTTCATTGATTCATTGATTCATTCATTTATTTATCTATCCATTTATTTATTTATTTATTTATTTATTTATTTATTACATTTTAATGGCTAATATTTCTTATTTACAAATAGCGGAAAAAAATGAGATGATAACAGCAATAATAATGATAACAACAATAACGATGGTAATAATATTATAAAAGTGGTCCATAAAATGGTTTAAACCCCATACAAGACAGATCACCTATATTAAATACGAACCTTGTTGAATATATACACCATTGAAAGCTAAAATCAAAGTCACAATGTCCTACGAAAAAATCTTTTACATCAGTCTCTAAAACATGCGCGCACATTCCACGACATTCGAACCTATTAAGGTAGTACGTTCCACACCTCAACTTTGCATTTGCGAATGGAATGCAAAGTTGGGCCAGGTAGCACTGTAAAAAACCAACTTACCTTAGAAATAACTCTGGCTGGAAGATCAAAGCATCAACATTGGAACACTATTTGCATCTTACGTTGACACTCTTTATGCTATAGGCTTTTGTTCTTGGGCCATCGTAGTTTAACGAGGAATAAAACACAAATAGCGGTGATGTTTATCACCGCTATTTGTGTTTTATTCCTCTTTATGCTAGTCACGCGTGAACGAATGCGTGACGAGTTCAAACAGGCTCAGGGATACTCAAAACATACACTCTGTCCACCCTAACAAACATTGGGTATCGTTTTTTCACCGCGTTTTAGGCCCAGTCCACACTACGCCGGAGGAATTTCAAAATGGAGATTTCACTCTAAAAATGCATCAAATATTTGCCTTCCTTCCCTCCTTCCTTAAAAACGCAACAATCACCGGCCATTTTGGATTTGTGGTTAAGGAAAACTCGGCAGGGGAATCGAAATCACATGGTTTTCGTGCCTACATCGTTTTCGATCAGAAAGCTCCGTTATAAAATGTTTTCCGTCCACACGGTAACGAAAAGCCGGCATTTTCGGATTCATCCGGTTTGAGGAGCGTTTTGGAAAAGCTCGAGCTCCGTTTTCGTAACGGATTAGTGTGGACAGTAGGCGTAACCGCAGAAACAAAGCTGCGTTTTCAAATTCGTCCGGCGTAGCACGGACGCTGCTATAGTTAACAAGATCTTATTATCTCAATTGGACCTTAAGTTTCATCACTATCGTACCTGGATATATGGATATATACGCAATACCGAATTAAAAAGCACCAGACCGCTACTTTTTCACATAGAGATAAAAGCCAACTTAAGCTTATATACACTACAGCAAATATATTTTATGTCGATGGTTCTTTCCTTGGCTACATCGCCAGCGGGTGTCTATAGTTTACAGTTACAACTGCGTCCACCACCCATTGACTATTTGTTTCGAGAAAACAGCCCTATGAAAATACGCGCGCTGATTGGTTAAAAATCGTGTTTCTATAAGTCAGTGGAAACACAGAACTAGCACGAACTGTTGACGTAATGATGGCGCGAGCAAAGAGAATTTACATTTTGATGATCGAAGTAAACAAGCTATTCAGTTTTCTTTTTTTCGTCGCAGTGTTTGCTAAAAGAAATAGAAAACATGTTTTTCGTGTTTCTATCGTGTTATAGAAACACTCGCGAAAGTTTGGGAGAACCCGAAAAAGCTGTGGAAACACTCGCCTGCGGCTCGTGTTCCCACAGCATTCCTCGTCCTCCCAAACTTCCACTCGTGTTTCTATAACTCGATAGAAACACGGTACATGTTTATCATTTCTTAAATAATCATACTTGGTAACTATTACTATCATGCAAACTCAATCTGCATTGGTAACTGATACACTGGGAATTATGCAAATGACGGTATAAGACTTAACGCTTGTTCTATGCTATCACTCTAATCGAGGCCGCGAAAGCCAAAAGATTGGCGACCCACCCATCACTTTATGAGTAATTCGGGCTTGATGCTGTCCTCTTTCATTTTTCGCCTGGTTTTAGGCTTGGGGAAGGCCAAAGCGATTGCCCGTATCTTATAACCCTGTCATAAATAACAATACCCAGGGTAGCATGTTACATTACTTCCACTAGCGATGCTAGAAATCTAGTTATGATCTTACCCTACACACTCACCCCATTAATAAATGTGAACAGGCCAGGACTAGCTGCCCTACACTTTTCGAATTATGACATGCTTTTCTAACCTATTAACTGAAACTCTCTACTTGTTTACTTCGGACTGAGGAAAGTTTTGGTTACGTAATTCATGCGTAGCGTATGAAAGCAAAACAAAAGACTTTTCACGGTTGTGGACAAGAACACAAACAATAAAAAACAAACCAAAAACAATAACAACAATAAACAAACAAGAACAAGAATAAACAAAAAAACAAAACAAAAACAAAAACCAAAACATGCCCCCAAATAAACAAACAAAAACAAACAATAATACAACAATAAACCGACTAAAACAAACCAAAAAATGAATAAAATCCAAACAAAGAAAGACAAAACCCCCCAACCACTCCAGAAGAAAAAAAAAATCACAAAAAAAAACATCAAAAACAACAACACTTAGCGCAGACCGACACTAATAAGGCTGTTATTCAGTGAATAAGCACCATTGGTGTTAAAGGCCACGCCCTCGTATTTGGAATCATTGGATGCTGTACGGAAGTACGGGGACGAATAATCCGCACACCAATTGTTACACTGCTTGTAACACTCCGTGTAACCGGAAACGAGGAAGCCAGAGTAGAAAGGATCATCACAAATCAGTAGCTGGTAGGAGAAAGAATTGCTTGTTCCAAAACCGTCCCACAATTTGATAGGTGCTAACAGCATTCCCATAGTTCTCAGCGGCCTTTATGGGCTGGTTGACTTGTCGCTTAAAGTAGCTTTTTTGTATTTTTTTTTTTTTATTTGTTATCTGCATGTGCTTACAGGTACAGTATTTGCATTGTTACAAGTGCTAATTATTGTGTATAGGTAATATAAGTGTGTTTACAAGTACAGTTTTTACATTGTTACAAGTGCTAATTATAATATATAAGTAATATAATATAATATAATATAATATAAGTGTGTTTACAAGTACAGTATTTACACTGTTACTAGTGTCAATTATAATATTTAAGTGGAATAGGTGTGTATACAAGTGCATGTCACTTATAATGCTTTGGAGGAGGGGTGTTTTTTCCTATTTAATTATTAAGAAAGATGTTCTATTCTGTATTTGGTTAACACTTTATCAACGAAAGTGGAGAGGTGAATAGCTTTGTTTTGCATCTTACAAGTGTAGATGTAGAATCTCATAAACAAGATCGTATAATTAAATTTCTTTAATAATGTTTTATCGTATGGGCCGGGCATGATGCCAAATAGTTTTTCTTCTATTGTTGGACTAAAATTCGAATTATTGACAGCATTAAACCAGTCGATGACGTTTTTAACAAAGCTCTTAACAAATTCGCAATCATTAAATGTGTGATCAATTGAATCATGTTCAGCGCAATAGAGGCATTCATCATCCGTTTTGATTCCGTATCTAAAAAGTTCGTTTTTTGTTACAACAATTCTATGGATAAGTTTGAATTGAAATTCTTTTAATTTTGTTTCCTTACAAATGTTTTTCAGCGAGGAAAAGATTTTTTTCCATGTCTCCCCATCCAACTGCATGGTTTGATTCCATTTCGTTGGGCCAGTTTGACACCTCGTGTGAATTTTTTTGTTAATTAAACAATAGAAGTCCCTAGTTTTGGCTTTGACTAAGTTAATTTCTGTCAAGTCGTCTAGTTGGAAAAGGGGGTTGTTCTCGATGTATGGTTCGCTTTCTGGTGGTAACGCGTTTTTCGCTTTTGTGGCTAGATGCTTCGGTATCGCACTTACAACTTGATAAAATTGGAGAAAGTTTGTTTTGCAAGTGAATTTGTTTTTAAATTCTTGATAAAAGAATATAAAAAGAATGTTGTTGTTAAGCCATTCACTGATGAAAATGGGCTTCCCTCCAAAGAGGATTTCTTTGTTATTGGATACGATCATATCCTGCCCTCTGTCATAGTTATACAAGGTTTTCAATTCATTAAAAAACTTTAAAATGTCTTTATAAAATGATGGCAAACCGTCGATATATTTTGTGTCGTAGTTACATCTTAAAAGGAAGCTCAGACCGCCGTATTTTCCTAGAAAATGGTCTGGAACAGTTTTCCAGTTTTTTCTTCCCGGTGCGAAAAGTCTCGGAATCCAAGCTAACCTCAGTGCCTTTATCGTAGTTTCTACATCGATCACACGTATACCCCCTTTATCTCGATCTTGATAGAGCCCTTCTCTTTTTATTTTGTCTTTTTTGTTTTTCCATAGAAATCTAAACAGTTTTGTTTTGATTATTGGTATTGTTTCTTGAGGTACATTGAGATTTGATGCTGAGTAAACGAGTTGAGAGAGTGCCAGAGATTTTATGATTAGTACTCTCCCAAATAGTGTAAGGTCAAGTGTCCTCCATAGGTCCAGATTTGTTTGCAATTTTTGCAACTTGTGGTTGAAATTATGTTGGTTATTTCCCTTTTCGTCGTGCGAAACATGGATTCCTAAGATTTTAACCGGGTTATGTAGCCATTTCAGTTGTAATGGATTGCCCTTATTATTTTTCAATTTTCCTAACCAGAGCAGAACAATGATAGGGCAGATGGCCATTGCTATAGCTTTGCTTGGATTTAACGATCTTGGAAGTTCGGTGACCCCTACTTTTCTTTCCAGAAACAGATTTTGTTTACAATTATCTCCCCATAGTCCAAAAATGAACAAAACTTCAATGAGGGAAGCTTTAAAAAATTGCGAGATTGCATTCCACTGGACATCGAATCATGCCATCTTGGGGTTGCAAGGCGCGTGAAACTATGGCCGCTAAATGTGAACTTGTTCTTTAAGGAACCTCACCAGTTGACTACGTTCACTTAATAGGTCCACTTAAGCAATATTTGGCAGGGAATATTTCGCTTCAAAGATCTAATTGCAAAAATTTTGGGCTTACAGACACTGTGGCCTTATTCGCTAACGAAGCACGATTTTTTCAGATTTAGGGTGTTCTTCCGGGCATGTTCTCCCAAAACAAAGTCGATGACCCCCCATTTTTTTTTTTACATTTCTGATGTAACTAACTCATCATCTTACAGTTAAAAGTCTCAGAAAAAAAATCAATGTTGGAAAACTTTCGCGCGAACTTCCTTAAACCCCATCCAGACACATTAAGTGGAGTTTTTCAGTTCTTGTTTTCCCGACTTATTTTTGTTTTAAAGGTCTCAGGCGGACTCCTGAAGGTTTTTATCAGCTTCAAGGCCGAAGGGTTTTCGTACCTGAACATCACCACCTTTGGCTTAGAGCATGTCCAAAACAACACCGAGTGTGGGTTTGCCTGTTTAGGAATCACTTCATGCTTTTCTTATAACCTGGCTGCATTCTCTGATATCAACGGGAAACTGTTGTGTGAACTGCTACCATCTGACAAGTTCAACAACTCGGACAAATTCACCAGCAGTCCGTTTTACCATCACTTTGGTATTCCAGTGAGTGCAAACTGATTATTGCTCTCGCTTTTATTCCAAAGGGATCAATATTTTCCTTAAAATTCGAAAGCCAGAAGTGCCATTGGTTTTTTACTCACGACAGTTTGTGCACGATGTTTTATTGCTCAGAATCAGGCTCGGAAAATACACCGAGTGTCATGTTCAACTCTGAGGTTGTGTGGAGGAAGTATGTCATTAAGTTGATACCGAGGGAAAACGCAATGGTTTCGTCGAACAGAGTCTTGAAAAAAGGTTATTTAAACACATATTTTAGGACCTTTAGCATATCACTCTCGGGTGAAGTAGGTATCCTCAATTACGATTTACTCTATCTTTGATTACCAAACCGATACAAGACAAACGTAAAACGATAAAATCAGAAGAAAATGCTTCTTCCACCTTTTTAACACACTAAAACTGTAAACTTTTATAAAATTGTTCCTTCTTACTGAACTGGTTGAAACTAAAGAAATATCAATTACGAGTACCTGTTACCTAATACTTCGACGGCATGTCGTTAGCAGTGTGGTTAGGAGAGGACAGGAAATGTTCG
>NC_138153.1:6519800-6612300 GCF_964199315.1 Orbicella franksi
TTGTGTCTGGTCTGATCAGGCATGACCTTCATGCCCTCTGCTTTATGCTGTGACTGTTATGATCGTTCTGAAGTGGTCTCGCTAACAGAAGTGGTTAATAATAAACGTTTATGTGTAAATAGGTGCATTTAAAATACCTTTCGTTTGAATCGCACGTAAAGTTAGTGTCAATGGGTATGCTTTCCTCAAAGAACGAAAAGAAGAATTAATATGAAAATATTATTTATATTTCCGGTTTCAAATTCTTCGCACGTGAACGGCACGTGAGACTTGCTATGACAAAACCAGCCTCATTCCCAGGGTCTCTCTTCCTCCCGACATGGGGTTAGGGACGGACCATCAGGCGGGAGTGGGAGTTTTTTTGTGGCGACTGTTTACGCAATAATTTATTTTACAAGATGAAATTCTCTGCACGATTTCTTGTCGGAATATGACAGGGAAACGAACTTCCTGCTAGGGAGAGTATCTACATTCGGCCGTGCTGTTCGGTTCAATAGCAGGCTAATGTTCTGCTGAAATACTCAAGTAATATTTTTTCTTTTTTTTTCCCGACAATTTGATTGTGCATGTTTGTACAACTCGATGGATGGAGATGATACGGACCAAATCTTCCTGTCTAAATAAAAAACACGATATATAAGAACAGGATTAGGGCCCATTGAGCTAGCACCCGATCGAATGTCAGACGCACGAACCAACACACATCTTCAAATATTCAGCTGATTGTTTTCCAAAAAACCAGGACTAGGAATATGGGAGTGAACAATCTCTCTCTTACACTAATACGTCAAAAAAGAACAAAACAAAACAGTGAAACGTTTAAAGAAGCAAACGTAACAATCATTTCTGGTTACTTATCTGCTACCCATTGCATACAGATAGGCCTTTCATGATCTTTTCTGTAATGTTTATTTTTGTAAAGTTTCTGCGTTAATCATTATTTAACAAATTAATAATTAACGGAAAAACGTTATTGAAAAGTGGGCGGGATCGGGATTCCCAAGTAAAAAAGGGCGGGATGGCGGGATTAACAGGAAAAAATGGGCGGGAAAGCGGGATCTGAGAACCCTATTGTGGACCCTCAACTTGTTGACAGCTATCAATTAGAGGTAATAATGCAAAGAAACGTTTTTCGTATATAACTTTGCTTAGAATCAATCTTTTTTCATACTTTTTTTCGCTGAAGCGCTAACTATGGCTGAAGCGCCTACCAAAATGAAAATTTGGTGGTTACAAGATTTGTCTTGATTTTTGGTAGCGCCAAACAAAGTTGATCAGCTTTGTCTGGAGTGTTAATGGGATTTATCGCAGACCAACGCTAATGAGTCTGTTGCTAAGGGGGCGATGACCATTCGTGTTGAAAGCCACGCCCAGGTAACTTGCACTAGTTGATGCCGTACGGAAGTAAGGCGAGTTTCCATCACCGCACCAGGAATTGCAGTCCTTGTAACAATTCTGCGTGTGACCTGAAACGAAGAATCCAGCGTAGAACGAAGTATGGCAGATCAACAGCTGGTAATCGTAAGCGTTATTTGCTCCCACGCTGTTCCACTTTCCATAGGTGCCAGCATTTTTCCCATAGTTATCAGCGGCCGTTATGGACTGGTTGACTAATCGCTTAAAGTAGATCTTGTTTCCAGTTTGGTGATCAACAAACATAATTTCTGTGAACTGAAAGATCAGTAACAAATAGCATATGAAGTCACTGTGGGTTATTCCATTGCTGGTGAATTTATCACAACTTTGAGATTTCCCCGTCTTCGATCTTCAACGTGTATTTGCCCGAGGAAGTTTAACTGCGGAGAAGTAGTTGCCCTTGGTAACATCAGTACACATACAGAGAGTTAAAATACGCACACATAAATCTAGACCTCTCTGTCGCAGTTTTTTCACTGTATCGTCTTCTGGGAAAATAAGTAATTTGGAGTGTTTTTTTCGTTTTACATTTTGAGTTTTTAGGGAGAAAATGAAAGAAAGTATGGTAATGATTTGATTTAGCGCCCTCCATCCAAAAAGTTCCCGTTCCCATCGAGTGCCGTTTTTATAATAAGCACCCCCTAGCGAAAGTGAGATTCAACACGTTCATGACAGTGACATACAAAAAGGTAAACATTATTATTATATCATTAATAATATTATTATACAATAAACTGATAGGACAAATGAATTATGAAGTCCGCTTTCGAGTCCCTATTGTTACAAGCGTTGAGCTACAGTATCCGTTGTTTTTCATTTAAGTATCGTTTAGATATCGATGTATATTTTGAAAACTTAATAAGCACCAAGTCCTTAACAAGCGCTCTTCTCCAAGCAGCGCTCTTCCTTGAGCTACCAAAAGTAAATTAGCGCCCCTGGCTCTAAATCGAATTATCATGGTACATAATCTCACTGCTACTACTAGAAAACATTAGTCAACTTACAGAGATGTTGTTACAGTTGGTCCTGTAGCCGTCACTTCCATAAGGAAACTGAACGCTGTATGTGACTTCAGTCTTGGGTTTGACATATTCATCAGTAGTGTAACACATGGTCCATCCTCCATTGTATGACGTCATGTCACAGTAGGCCAGAAATGCATTTGAATGGCTTCCTCCGCCCGGGTCCAACAAGTACAGACCATCTCCCTGAGATTGTCCTCGTTTCACAATATGCTGACAATCAAGGCCTAAAAGGATAACAAAGAAAAAACATTATCACATTCCTACCAAGACATTCCCACCTCCGTTCCATAAGGATTCCCCTTAGGGGATTTCCTGACTAGCACATCGTCAAATTTGCATCTTCCTCACCAACGAAATTAGTTCTGCAACTGTGCCCGTGAATTGCATCTAAGCTTACTGAGAACGTTATTTTCGGAGTGTCAAATTAAACTTACAGAAATGTGACTATTCAGGGTGCAGTTAGATGTATTACTTCAAACAACGAGGGCTAGCCTCATTTGCAGAAGGATACAAAACATCAGAGTTTTCTTTTCACAAGGGGTTAATCGAAGTCTTTGGCGCAAAGATATAATTGTAAATCTTCGTCCAAGGCATTTTAGAACTGACATACTTACTAAGGGTGTAATGGACAGCAAATGAATGTAAGATTACTACTCCAGCATGGAATTGAAGGAATGAATAGCATGTCTCTTTTGAATCGAAGAAGAAAAATCAAGACAAATTCAGCTAAAATACCTATTTCACAGTGTTTTCCAATAAATCCTGCAGCGCATGCGCACTGGTAACCGCCATCTTCGTACTTGGCCACACACGGTGCATTGTTCATACAAGGATTACTGGAGCATGGAGTCTGTTTCAACAATAAGCATTACGATATATCTATTGAACTGTAGGTTGTGTTCTCTGATGGTTCAACAAGCCGTGTGGCATCGTAAAGCTGCGCGTGTTTGTTTACACGTGCGCCATCTGCTGTTTCTTAAATTATTAATGTGTGATAAACTTGCCAGTTGCATAATGACTTTTAGGGTCATAATTTATTTAACAGCTCTTTTAGTTTCCGCCTAGTGATTGGTAGAGTCCAGGGTGCAGTGAAAAAACAGGTATAAGGTTTCTCCAAAATTCGCGGTGAAGGCGAACAGGATGGTGGAAAACATTATTCTATTATTTGGGGAAAAAGATCATGAAGATGAAACAAAGAAAAGAAGAAGAAGAAAAACAAAACGTTTAGGCTTAATGATTCTACTTAATGAGTATGCATGCATTTTTTAATTTTTGTAGGCTCAAAGAAAACGAAAGTAAACTGACTTTTTTGTTTGACTCTTGTATAGAAAGAGCAATTGATTATTTCATCTTTGCACCTATATGTTCTTCTGAATCATGTACAAATGAATACCTGTCCTTCAAAAATAGTTTAATATCTGAATTCAATGTTGTACTTACCGGAATACTGAAGTGATGATAAAACGGACTGCTGGTAAAATTGTCCGAGTTGTTGAACTTATCAGATGGGAGCAGTTCACACAACAGCTTTCCGTTGATATCAGAAAATGCAGCCAGGTTATAAGAAAAGCATGAAGTGATTCCTAAACAGGCAAAGCCACACTCGGTATCACTTTGGACAAGTTCTGAACCAATATTGGTGATGTTCAGGTACGAAAACTCGTAGGCGTTGAAGTTGATAAAGCTCACTGCATCTTCAGAAGAACTCCGGCGGAAACCTTGTGAAATAAGTTTACAGATAACCGAGTTTTGTTAACATTTTCGGTCAGATAGTACTTTATTAATGCATGCTTTGCTCATTTAGAAATTTCCAAGAAATTCACGTTTTATCTCTCGTCCGAGCTCTTCAACGTTTGTTAAGGATTTGACATGGTGCTATGAATTGTTTTTATTTTGCTGCAGAAAACGGAAAGCGTGCTTTTAAACTGTTAGTCTGTGTTGTTGGCGGTTTTTCGCTTTAACAGTGGCAAGTTATAGCGATTATAAGCCGTGAATTCACTTCCTTTTGTATACATGAATTAATTTGAGGCCTACCGTTAATAAACTGTGATCCAAAAGAGGCTAGGACCATTGTAAGAACCAGACAGTTCTTTCGCTTTTGGGGGCCGAGCTCCATGCATGCATTTGTCGTCGTGGCTTCAATCTTCTAAGTAATTCTTAATGTCAAGTATTGGTGTGTTTTAAATCACGCTGAAACTGCCACCTGTAATTTCTGTCAAAGCTGGTTATAAGTCTTAAGATAGAGTTACAGGCTGCTAGCAATGATATTGGTTTACGGCTTGATGTGGGCTCAACTGGGCCAATATTGTGTTTTCAATAGAAAAACATACAAAGATGAAGCAGGTGAAACTCATAATAATAATATTTAAAATATAACTAGCCATTTTTTTGGTTGGGGAACAAGTTATGGATTATACACACAACGCCTGGGTACAATTCATAAGCATGTCTTCTTTAAGACCAGTGTTTTTTTTACTTTCAAGGAAGTAGAGATTACTATTTTTCATCCGTTTGCTTAATTTTTTCTTGCTTGCCTGCTTAATTATATTCGCCCGCGCCAGCAAAAAAAGTGTGACGGGCAGGTTGATTTAAATTAAAATAACAGAGGAAAAATGGATGTTAAGAAACAATGCGAAAGTGTTCGCACGACGATATGAGAAAGTCCGCTTCGAGCTTCCAAAGATTCTAATAACACCAGGAACACTATCAGGCCTCAAGAAACAAAGAAATGGGGGGACTTGTACCAGGTTTCTGGGGTTATCCTATATCTTAATATTTAAAGGCACTTCAGACTGAAACACGGAAAATGTTATCGCCATAATAAATTATGTATTCTCTACAAAATGCAGGATTTTATTATTTCACGCGGTTGTTTTCCAGAGTGTGGATGTGATCATATGATGTGAAATATAAAGTAGTTACCGCCCTGCTACCTTGCAATTATCAAAAAAATACTCCGACTTAGATACGAAAGGTAAAACTAAATTATTATGGGTTCCATGGGTATCTCCGATCGCGGAGAAGTCTACAAGTCGGCTGTATGAAAAATGAAAAATGCAATATTTATCAGGGTCATGGATACGTGAGATTTTTTAATGCTGACAAGGCATGAAAAAATTATTTCGACGAGAAACAACAAGCTTTGTCTTCTGAGTTTAAAAAGACCCTTCAACGAAATTTTGAAACAGCGGTACAGCCTGCAACAACTCACCGAAAGTTTAACTGAGATTCCATCACCTAATTATTGCGAAAATTGCTGAATAGACTTCTGCCTTGTGTTGTGTGTAACTTTTTAAAGATGACTGTTATCATTGCTTTATTCAAGCTACTAGCAATAAATTAAAGTCCTTTTATTAGTGAGTAAATATAAGCGGCCGTAATGGGCCACGTTCGATATATCAATATTTTAACATGGCTCCGAAGCTTTCAGGACAAACTTCTATTTTTGGTGTTGTTTTCTTTGTATCCAAGTCTCTTTTGGGAATTGAGAGACAAAACAATTGCCAATTTTGACCCGAAAGCCTCGGAGCAACGTTGGAATATTGATATCGATCGTGGCCTATTGTGCACTGGTTTATACGATGCTTTTATTTTAAATTTTAAGCTATCCAGGGTGACCCATTGGATTTGTGCACTTACCCCTCCTTATTTGGAAGAGGTTGAGTAAAGTTGTGGGGGTAAGGGGTACTCCCCGAAAAATTTTGGTGGGGGTATATATAGGGGGCTTCTTTTTAATCATTACCCTCTAATTCAGATTAAGATATGGGATTTTCGTTACCCAATTTCAGATCGGACTTCTCAACAACAAGCAGCTGTATTTGCGTGACCATGAATGTTACAGTATCACAAAAGTGTGCAACTTAACAAAACAAGAAATAACAGTAATGCAATTAAAAAACGGAGATAAGAATCAAGTTTACATCAGTTTGAAATTTTGAGCATGACTTAAAGAACCTCGTCAATTGAATATTGATCAAATAATCGTTAGATTAATGATTGAAATACAGTTTATAATTTCTTCAAAAACTTTAGGCTCGATTTCCGCCACTCACTTGAGTCTGGTCTACATCCCTCTTAGAGAAACGCGGGTTCCTTTCTCGAACAGCGGCTGGTAATCGAGCCTAAAAAAACCCATCCCGAATTCAAACTTAGGGCGACCCAATTTAAAAGCAACATGGTCAAATGATCGATACCATCTTTCAGACCAGAGCGGCTCAAGAAACCATAGTCTTTGGTGCCGAACATATAACTTGGACAACTTATATGAGAAAGTACTTCTCTGGGACACTGTTTAGTCAAAGTTATATCCTAACGCAAACCAACACTCATAGCCCTCTTGCTGTGGGAGCGGCGGCCATTGCTGTTGAAAGCCACGCCCGTGTAACTGGAGGTAGCCGTGCGGAAGTAAGGTGAAACATGATCCGAGCACCAATTGTTGCAGTGCTTGTAACAGTTACCCGTGTAACCGGAAATGAGGAAGCCGTAGTAGCGAGAATGATCACAGATCAACAGTTGGTAGGAGTAAGCGTTGTTTGTTCCAAAACCGTCCCACAATCCATAGGTGCCGGCAGCATTCCCATAGTTATCAGCGGCCGTTATGGCCTGGTTGACTCGTCGCCTAAAGTAAACCTTGCTTCCAGTTTGGTGATCAACAAAGATAATTTCTGTGAACTGAACGAAAAAGCAAATGAACTGAATGGTTTCCAATTTATTCAAACTTGTTCAATCCACACTGGCACGCTTCGGGGATATATCAGGGTTGTCTGGTGTCTTCCTCAAATATTTCAGCTCGACCGTGTTTCGCCATATTACCAATTATAGCTAAGACAAACTTGTCTAATATGACTGCGAAGTGTACCTTTTTGTTACGCTTCGATGTCATATCAGGCGAGTTTGGTCTTGCCATGGTTTTCAGATATCAGTTTGGTCTCAGATATCAGGTCAGTGACTTGGTATCGCAGGATATCAGGATATCAGTAGACACGGCTTCTGATTGGCTAATTTGGGCACGGTAAGACAAAATATAAATACCGCCTGAGCCATTTGTTTAAAATTTCATAAAGGAGGAGAATTCTATCAACTTACCGGAATGTTGTTACAGTTGGTCCTGTAGCCGTCACTTCCATATGGAAATTGAGCGCTGTATGTGACTTCAGTCTTGGATTTGACATATTCATCAGTAGTGTAGCACATGGTCCATCCTCCATTGTATGACGTCATGTCACAGTAGACCAGGAATGCATTTGAATGGCTTCCTCCATCCGGGTCCAACCAGTACATTCCATTTCCTCGAGAATGTCCTAATGTCAAGATATCCTGGCAGTTGGTGTGAACTCCCACATCTGATAACATGGATAAAAATGTTATAATCCCAAAACCCTAAGATGTCTAGATTAGTCCTTAATGTGGACAGTGTTCAAATATAAATTGACAAAGTGCATTTGGACCGCTCTGAGGGCAGTATAAATAACAGATATTACGATTGCGCTCTAGTCCAATTTGGTAGTAATTGAATTCAATTGATAGGCCATATTAGGGTGACCTTGTGCCTCTGTCCCAAAACGAGTCTTCCTGCAAAACCTTTGATATGAAAATGTGTTTGATTTACATGAAAATGAACATGTAGACGGAACACATTTTAATATGATCATGAATGGTTTCGCTCGAAGACTCGTTTTGAAACCGAGGCAAAAGGCAACTGGGTAGTGGCCTTTTCCTTTGATTGCCAAGTTACAATTGGCTCGAGGGTTTGTCGAGCTTAAGCAGTCCTCGAAATTTGTTTATCCAATTATTTCCTAATTGGAGAGTATGTGGTCCTAAATATATCTAATAAAATGGGGTGGGCTATAGAGGAGGTCATGTAAGACGCACGAGATGACTCTAGATAAGGTATAACAGTAAGAAACGATAAAAAAAAAGTCAAGTATGGCAAACTAATGCGTTGAAATACCTATTTCACAGTGCCTTCCAACATATCCTGCAGCGCAAGCACACTGATAATCACGATCTTCGTACTTGGCCACACATGTTGCACTGTTTATACAAGGAGCACTGGAGCAGGGATTCTGTTTTTACCAAAAATATTTCATACTTGTTAAACTGGAAAAAGTCAGTTCTAAGAGACAAAGGTTAAATCTCTTAATCGACATCACCTGGTCCGGTCATGATTATAATTCAGCTCTAGCTAGGGCAAGAAAGTTAAAAAACTAAAGAGACAGCCCTGATGTGACCGGATTTAAGTGGGTTAAGTGAGTAATTCGTCTTGACTCCGTCTCGTAAAAATGCGAACCATGATTCGACCAAACTCACGTGCACAGACATGCCGCCGAAGTATTGGGTATCAGGTACTCGTTATTTGTTATTCCGCTGGTTTCAATCAGTTCAGTAAGAAGGAGCAAGTTTGTAAAAGTTTACAGTTTCAGTGTATCAAAAAGGTGGAAGAAGCATTTTATTTGGATTTTATCGTTTTACGTTTGTCCTGTACTGGTTTGGTAATCAAAGATTGAGTATATCTTAATTGAGGATACCTACTTCATCCGAGAGTGATATGCTAACATATATGTGTTTAAATAACCTTTCTTCAAGACCCTGTTTGATAAAGTCATAGCGTTTTTTCTCGGCATCAACCTAATGAGATAATTCCTTTACCGACAACCTCAGAGTTGAATATGACACTCGGTGTATTTTCCGAGCCTGATTCTGAGCAATAAAACATCGTGCACAAACTGCCGTGAGTAAAAAAACAATGGCACTTCTGGCTTTCGAATTTTAAGGAACATATTGTTCTCTTTGGAATAAAAGCGAGAGCAATAATCAGTTTGCACTCACTGGAATACTGAAGTGATGGTAAAACGGACTGCTGGTGAATTTGTCCGAGTTGTTGAACTTGTCAGATGGTAGCAGTTCACACAACAGTTTCCCGTTGATATCAGAGAATGCAGCCAGGTTATAAGAAAAGCATAAAGTGATTCCTAAACAGGCAAACCCACACTCAGTGTCGTTTAGGACATGCTCTAAGCCAAGGCTGGTGATATTCAGGTACGAAAACTCTTCGGCCTTGAAGTTGATAAATGACACGCCTTTAGGAGTCCGGCTGAGACCTTTAAAACAAAACTAGAAAGTCAGTGACCCGTAAAACAAGGAAAATTCCACTTAATGCGTCTGGATGGGGTTTAAATGATGCCTAGCGGTCAAAATATTAAATGTCAAAAGGAAATTAAGTTAGAAGACATTCTTCTAGCGTTTAAGGTTTTCCTTGGCTTTGAAATGAAACGAAACGAAACGAAGCGAAACAGAAACAAATCCTCCACTAAACCATCCACGGAACGCGCGAGTACCAGCCGTGGAGGACCAGGGTACCTTGCTAAAAATAACTTAAGAGTAATTACCTTGGGTATGAGGCTTATATGGGGGATTGACCCTCTTACCTTGATAATCTCTTGCTGTCTGCTGATAAATAACTCGAAATTAATTGATAGCTGAAATCTGAGACTCACCATATTTAACAACTGTATTATAAGCTCGAGATTTCTATTGCGCGATAGTTGACGAGGGCGCAGCTCGAGTCACCAAGCATGACTTGATATAAACAATAGCCTCCATTTTGCGCGAAAATATGCTCGAATATTTGTCCACGGACATTACCTGTTTCGAGAAGCGAACAGTTTTCCGCAAGCGTAGCTCGAGGCATTGTGAGCTTTGAGGAACAGTTAATGTCCAAAGACAAATATCCGAACACATTTTGGCTCAAAGTTGTTATTTGTTCGTTAGTCTGAATGTTTTAAGGTGATGGCTTTTTCTGGTCTTCCTGTTTTCCAAGATGATACGATATAGCGTTTTCTAGCGGTGTAAGGCATGGCAACCTTAACCGGACTATAGTTAACAGGGTGAAATGGCGTACAGCTTAGGATCGAGCAGGAACAGAAATTGCGGTGATACTAAAGATTTTTCATGTTGCAAAAAATAATTTCAGGAAAGAGGAAGAAAAAAAGAAATTTACCAATAGCCCATAAAATGTACCTTGAGAAGTCTTTGAAAGGAAGGCTAAGATTATCACCGCTGAAATCAGACATTCGCTCAGTTGGCCAAGTCCCATTTTTGGTTGCTACGAATTTCGATGTTGAAAGACTTGACGTGTGACTGAAGCAATTCCTAGCTTGATTACTTTGTTAGATTTTCGTGTGAAATTCTAGAGTCTGTTTCAAAGCCTTTTGCACCTGTGATATTTGTTAAGGTGATTGTTTACTGTGGTATTACAGGGAGTCTGCAATGCTATTGGTTGGTGTCTGAGGCCTCCAGTAATGCTAATAAAATGACTGAATTTTTTTTTTTTAATTTTGCATGTGTAACGAAGTCGGAGAAGTCTTGCTATATTTTCTTTTGGGCTAGAGCTTTTGAAAGTTATATATATTCAAAAGAAGTAATAATCACCCAAATGCCAAAGATCGCGAGGAAATTATATATATTGCTTTAATCCAGCCTGAAAGGAAGTACCACCTTGGCTGATTACGTAATATTTTTAAAGGTGAAGTTCTGAAAATTGACAAACTATCTATTATTGTCAGCCTAAACTTATCTACAAGTATTTGTAATTAAGTTATCTGTAATTAAGTTATCAATTAATTTTGAAAGACTAACTATATGTTGGTTTCGCCGCGTAGGTATCACCCTAGGATAAATATTGACAATTTAGAAGAAAACTGAATTGTATTAAATATTTAGGAGTTTATATTTACAAGCATCCCAACTGGTAACCACAGTTGCAACATATAAATAGTAAAATAGCTAAAAATATTGGTATTCTCTAGAAACTGAGACATTATCTTGACTTTCATATGCTGAAACATATATACTATGCTTTGATTTATCGTTATTTAAGTTATGGGAGGGTGGCAAAGGTGGGGTACCAATCAAACATCACGCTGAATTTTTCTATTAAACTACGCATCACAGAAAATTCTTTTCACCAATCACGCGTCACGTAAAAAGTAGATCGTCGATTTACTTTTTTGACCCGGAAAGCGTCGTTAAAAGAAGAGCTATGCCGATTCAACCACAAAAATGCATCGGCAAATATGTGACCTCTCACGTGAAAACGTTCTTTACGGTATCCGTTCGAATAGCTGAACGCACGGCAAGTGAACCAGCCTGCGAAGAGGCTCCCAGCGAGGGCGGAAAAAAATCCGGCGGGCGCGGAAAAAAAAAATCCGGCGGGGGCGGAAAAAAAAAAATCCGGTGGGGGCGGAAAAAAAAAATCCGGCGAGCAAAGCGAACCGTTAAGCGCGAAAAAAAGAATTCCGCGAATTGCGCTCCCCTCGTCACCATTCCTGGAGCCTGTCCGCAGGCTACAAGTGAACGGACAATTTGCATAGCGATAGTCAATTTATTTGTTCTAAGATATCTTAAGACCACTTGGTTCTACATGAGATGATGAGATGACTTTAGAAACGATTTAGTGAAATGTAAAGTGTGAAGGTAAATGTGAGAGATTCATGAGATGTGGACTGTGTAGATATATGTTGGGAATTAACACGATGAAAGCTGTGTAGGTATATGTGGGGGATTAATGAGATGAAGGCTGTGTAAGTATATGTAGGGGATAAATGAGATGTAGGCTGTGTAGGTATATGTGGGGGATTAATGAAATGTAGAATGTGTAGGTATATGTAGAGGATTAATGAGATGTAGGACGTGTAGGTATATGTAGGGGATTAATGAGATGTAGTCTGTGTAGGTATATGTGGGGGATTAATGAGATGTAGGCTGTCTAGGTATATGCTGGGGTTTGATGAAATGTATAACGAGATGTATACTGTCTAGGCATAAGTGGGGGATTAATGAAATGTAGGCTGTGTAGGTATATGCATTAAGGAGATGTATTGTGAAGGTATATGTTGGGGATTAATGAATTGTATGCTGTGTAGGTATATGTAGGGGATTAATAAGATGTGGGCTGTGTAGGTATATGTGGGGGATTAATGAGATGTAGGCTGTGTAGGTATATGTGGGGGATTAATGAGATGTAGGCTGTGTAGGTATATGTTGGGGATTAATGAATTGTATGCTGTGTAGGTATATGTAGGGGATTAATAAGATGTGGGCTGTGTAGGTATATGTGGGGGATTAATGAGATGTAGGCTGTGTAGGTATATGTGGGGAATTAACGAGTTGTCTGCTGTGTAGGTATATGTAAAGGATTAATGAGACGTACGCTTTGTAGGTATATATGTGGGGGATTAATGAGATGTAGGCTGTGTAGGTATATCTGTGGGATTAATGAGAAGTGAGCTGTCTAGGGGATTTATGAAAGGCGGGGGTATTTTAAGGGATCTTGGGGGAATATTTAGGGGATGGTAGAGGAAGAATACTTAATTATATGATATCCAGGAGGTATTGTTTTAAGAGAGATTAAGAGAGATGTGTACATTACAGTGGAGTTAAGTGACCGCCCAACCATCCGGGTGGTGTCGCACTTATAAAGCGAAAGAACAAAAGGCTTGGCTGTGAGCCAATGACAAAGCACTGACGTCATAGCCAAACTGGACAACGAGTTTCTGACACCGGCTGGATTTGATTATTCAAAATGGCGGACATACCTTAATTTAAGGTTATCATATGCTAATTTGCCAAACATTCTTTATACGCACGCTTATGTCTCCTTATGTTCTGTAACGGCTTTGTAATTTATGCTATACATACTGTTATATATTAAAATACGCGTTCACCTTGTGTACCTTGATTTACAGTAGTCAGATTAAGCCTTGATTGGTGACGCTCGTTTAAGGTTTTCTCTGCCATCTAATATTACATGTTGCAGCGAAAGGGTAGTTCAAATTCGTCGACAACGTCTACCGTCTACGAATAAGTACGAGCGAAAACAATTTCCGGTGCCTCGCCGCCTAAAGCATCCCAATTTTCAATGTAATTTCACCAGATATCATTGTCTCCGCAACATTTAGATTTGAGGTCAATTAAGTAGCGAGATCCACGAGAACTGGAAGCTATGGAAAGAGAAATACGGTAATAATTACTTGGTTTGGGGCGGGAAAGCTCCGAGTATGAACTCGCCATGTTCAAGGACGTTATTGATGACGATGGCCTTTAAGTATTCAAAGCCTTAAGCTATACTGAAGAAGAAGAAGATGCAAACGATCGCCGTGTGGTAATGGGGAAGATGAGAAGGTATTGCAGCGGCCAAGTAAACGTACATGTAAACGAGATTGTTTCAGCAGGAGGGAAAAACTTCCTACCGAAACGCTCGACAACTTAATCGCTGAATTAAAAAGAACCTTGACAAAGAACGGCAATTTATGTGATTTTTTACGGTTTTTACACAGCACTGTCATCTGCTATCGACTGGTCTTGGGATAAAAGCACAAAGCAGCCACTTAGAATTACAGACCCCGCGTTAAACAAGTGTATAGACCTTCCAGCATCCGAGATGCAAATATTGGGATCTTAACAATGACGACGGCGACTCCGAGGACAACGCCTTGTAAAATTGAATTTGTCCGGGATGCCTATGGCTTTTAAAACCTCCCTCAGGCTAAATATGTAATAACTGCGTTCAATTCTAAATGGAAATACGAAAAATTAGCAGTTCGACTCATCGTTCGCGTTCGCGGTCATTTTGCGTTGTTGTTTTGCAGAGGACGGCTATGAAATGTACAAAGGTTTACTGAACACACTTGTACAGCCTTTGTTTTGCTCATTAAACCTTTTGTTTGGTGGTGCTCATTGACGTCATGGTTTGCTCCAGACCCCGTCCACACTACGCCGGAGGAATTTTAAAAACGCATACAGCTTTATTTCCACGGTTTGGCCAACGGTCCAGAGTAATCCGTCACGAAAACGGAGCTTTTCGAAAACGCTCTTCAAACCGGAGGAATTTGAAAACGCCGGCTTTGAGTTTTCGTGTGGACGGAAACATATAAAACGGGCCTTTTCGATAGGATCAGGAAAACCACGTGATTTCCCTAGCCGAGATTTCCTGAAAAAAAAAAAAAGAAAAAAAAAAACCGACCGGTGATTAATGCGTTTTTAAATTCCTCCGGTGTAGTGTGGACGACTGGGCTTAAGCTTCCTAGGCTCCTAATGAAGTCAATTATCAGACGGCGCTCTTCAATGAGTCCAAAGAGGAAAAAGTCGAAGGAGGTCCCGCGCAAAGGAGAAATGCACAACAAATAAACGCCGTAAACAAAATAAATATTTAGAAGTGGAACTCTTTACAGACCTCGATCAAGTTTTATATTCTTTATATGTTACTAGCATTATCACGAAGGCTGACCCGGTGGCTAAATAAAGTTTTACTTTATTCTGTTGCATTTATCCGAGGGCATCTGGAACACATTTAAGAAAACTCTTGTCATTCATTAGTAACAGGCCACCTGTGTGGGATTCACCTACCCAAAAGGAAATTGATGACATCCAGATCTTGGGTATACAATTTATTATCGAATACCAGGGTATGTGATTCGCATACCTAAAAGGAAATCCGTGACATCCAGATCTAAGGTGCACAACGACAAGCCGCTCGTTTTGTTAAAAATTTGCATTATCGAATACCAGGGTATGTCACCGGTCTCTTGAATGAGCTAATAATGATAACGCATCTCATTAAATCGGTTCTGCAACCATTTCTCGTTAAATCAGTTCATGTGGAACCAAGCGGGCTATTCACCTGACACATACTACTTCCGCGACGGTCGCTACATGTAACATGTGATATTCGGCAGATTTAGAACAATTAAGATTACAGAAAATGGACATCGGAGGATGTGCTCTAGTGACGGTTATAATGTATTTCTTCTGTAATCTTTGGAGATCAGGTTCTTTTCCCTTGTCTACTCTCAGAGAGTTCTCACGTATTTTATCGCCCTCCGCTATTTTGTATTCTAGTCGGTTTTCAATTCATTAAAAATGCCTCTTGCAAACGAGAATTCATCATGAATTGCATCTTTGACTAGTCGACTCAAGTACTTGGACAAGAAGAATCAATTCAAGTGGTATGGGGATTCTAAAGATTTGATTTGTCTGGTCGAGACATTACTCGAGTTTACGGAAGATGGCGAAATCTCAGAAGGTCCAGCCCATAAAATGTTTTCATTCAAGGCTGGTGATATCATAGAGAAGTGGTATTCTTCAACTCATACCGTCCAAACCCAAGGGTCTGTTTACGCTACCTTGCGAGAAAAACTAGGCAACTTCATTGCATCGAAGGAAAACCTGCTTGCTCTTCAACCGAGCTGTGACACTCAGCAATGTCCGCTCGCGGCCTCAAATGAGTCAACTGCAGTGAATTGTTCGCAGAACACCCAGACTTTGCCAAGCCCTCCCACATGTGAGGGTTGTTCTGTGGTTAACAGCAATCTACAAAATTATTATTATTATTATTATTATTATTATTATTATTATAATTTACAAAATTTATACTGATAACATGAAGGTGTTATTTGCAAAACAGAGCGGATGTATTTTGCTATTTTGTTATTGCGGTTGGGCGGAATTTACTTAGTGGGATGAATTATAAATGATCATCGAGACAAAAGCGGAAAATGACAGCACCAAAGCCAAATTTGTCGCAGTAGTCTTCAGTTACACTAATCGGACAAAAAATGTGGAAGAAGGATGAGTTACCCATGAGACATGTAAACTGTTTGAGATGCCCATAAGACTGTTCTCTATCGAAAAATCATGAGCCAGATTTATTTCCTGCAAGGTTTGTGATGAGTAAATGTTTGGTTACAACTCATTTTTGTTAAATTATTAACGACCTAATATATATTTGCAGTGAGGATAATCTGAATTTCCAATTTGAAGCGTTACCATCCGCTCATGCATTAAAACAAAATGTATGACGATTGCTCTGATGGACAGCAACAGACATAATAGCAATTGCTAACATTTAGAAACGTTCGTTAGTAATGCAATGTTTTTATATCAGGAAAAACATGTCATTTGGTTATACGATATATTTTTCAAAATAACCAATAGCGTTTCTAGCTTTTTTATCCTATGCACCTCAAGCAAACAAATAAACTTGGCAGATGTTCAGAGTTCTGAAATTTTAATTTAATTTCTAACGGGAACTCCAATATAGAGTATTAAAGAAAACACAAAAGCTTGCTAAGAGATAAGAGAAGATTTATTTGATACCGTTCAGCTTGGAAGAATGGAGAACGGAGCTTGGGCTTGGGAGCTTGGGCTCCCAGTGTTAAGCAGACGTATTGTTGCAATGATGGTATTAGCCTTTTCCTTAAAGCATTCTTCAGGTACGTAGGATTTTGCTATGTTATTATAACTGTCATTGTCTGTATTAACTTCTATTACAGAGGAACTCTCTGTTATAATTTGTTATTACTCCCAGAACTTTTCACAAATTTTGTAACAGTAGATGTTGTAAGTGTACGGTAATTCAGGGAATGCTAGAAATTAGGGTATGATATATAAGAGCAGTTATTGGGTTCCGGGTAGAAAAAACTCTTCCATGAAAATTAAACCTTACAATTGTGGTTGCTTATATTTTTAATTCATACGCTCTATATATTATTAACTTTTCATTTAAAAGTTGGCAAACGTCATAAGAAAGCGAGGGAACATACAACTCGTCTGCCGGGAGATAATCAAACTGGTACTCTAGTTTTTGTTACAGAATTTGCTATTGCAATAGTAGACTTCAAACACTTCTAAATCGAAGGTGTCTTAAAGCAAGAGACTAACGCTTTCCTCATAAGGAAAGAATGATTATAGTAAATTAATTAACCCTGGAAAGTGCTAGCTTATTTGGTTGGCATATCTCAGTTGCTTAATGAGGAACTGTTGAAAACATTGATTACTGAATTAAAAGTTAGTCATATGCGCTCCGCTCTAAAGGGATATTTAACAAGTATTTCACGATACTCGCGCGATATGAGATATTAAATAACAAGCGAAGCGCGTAGCGTCGAGTTTATTATAATCTTCTTATGTCCAAAAGAGCCAATGGAATAACTGTTTTCTTAATTCTTCAATCGACTGGAAAATGTGGACTTAAGCAGAAGAGAGAAGAGAAGAAGGCGTGAAAATTTCCCTCGCGTTGTTCACTTTTTGTGCTGAATGAAGCATGTCAGTAAAGCGAGCGAAATAGAGCTTTCTTCTGCAATATTCCTCGCACCATATCCTCTTAACTCGGCGATATTTTAAGAAATTGTGACAAACGAGAAGGGTTTACGAATAGATCCGAAATAATAGCCTTGATTAAATTTGTACGTCCTGTGCAAGTCGTTGAAATGGCGGAGTCGAAAATTTCCTTGTTTGCGCGTCTGTCATCATCAATAGCCAGCAGTTGTGTTGCTCAGAATCCATCAATTTAATTTCACTTCACTGATGTTATTCAGTATTCTATGAAATATGAATGGATAAGGCCCAAATGTAAGCTAACAGACTTACTGAAACGCTAAACTTACTTACGAAATTTGATCTTCCCATAGATTTAGCTCCCTTTCTTCTTCATTCAGTCGCTTTTGTCGTACCTTTTCAAGCCTTTCGCATTAAACATTGCGTATAAAACTCTACGTTACCAAGTTAATTTTGAAATTCTGTTGCTTTTCTGTAGTTTTCGAAATTGCGTTGCTTTTTATTTCTTGTATTTATGCGGTAACATTATTTATGCGGTAACACTGCGTATAAAACTCTACGTTACCAAGTTAAGTTTGAAATTCTGTTGCTTTTCTGTAGTTTTCGGAATTGCGCTGCTTTTTATTTCTTGTATTTATGCGGTAAAAAGCTCCCCGAAGCAATTTTTGCTTTTTAAGCTTAGCGAAACTTGCTGCCACCAATTTTCCATGTAAGGTCAAACACAGTTGTGTAAGCGAGATTTGTCGAACCAATGAAAAAACAAGAATTACATATCCGAGGTTTAGAATTAAATTTACAATAATAGCAGATAAAGTCTGTATACGAGCTAAGGGGCCCATTAGGCCGGAGCAGTATCCCGGTTTACCATCGCAGGGTTACTCCCAGCATTAAGTTTGCCGGTAACCATTTATACACCTGGGTGGACAGAGGCACTGTGAGAGTAAAGTCTCTTGCCCAAAAACACAACACAATGTCTCCGGCCAGGGCTCGAACCCGGACCGCTCGATCCGAAGACGAGCACACTAACCATGAGGCCACCACGCCTCCAACGAGAGAAGTATTAGCTACTTAGAACACCTGAATTTTTTTCTTAGGTCTCAGCCGAGGCTCTCCACCAGGCGTGGCGTTTGTTAACTACAAGCTTCACATGTTCAGTTTCTTGAACATTACCAGTCTTGGTTCTGACCTCGTCGACGACAGCATCGACTGCGGGTTTACCTGTTTAGAAATTCCGTCGTGTTTTTCATATAACGTGGTTGCATTCCCCGATATCAACGGAAAATTTTTGTGTGAACTGCTCCCATCTGACAAGTTCAACAACTCGGACAATTTTACCGGCAGTCTGTTTTACCATCACTTCAGTATTTCGGTAAGCGCAGGGGCGGGGCAGAAGACTCCTGAAATTTTCGTATAGGCATCATCCAACAAAAAATGACGTCACATCCGGTTTAAACTGCGCTTCGCGGCTCGCTTCACAAAGCGAGAAAATGGCGTTTCGATTACTCATGATTTCCCTCTATTTGTAAACCATCAGTTTCGTTTCATTTTATATTGAGTATGGAAGGATGTTGCAGACACATTACTTCGACTTTTGAAGCAAAAATTTCGGGAAAAGAGAAAAGTTTATTATTGTTTTGAAGCAAAATAACGGAGAGCCTTCCGTCATCGTCGGGCGAATTTTCCACATTTGCAAAACTGGTGTTGTTCCGACTTTTGGTTCTTGTTGTTCGTGATTTAGTGATAACAATAATTGCAATAGCCTATAATGTTAACAACAACCTGGATGAAGTATTGCTGGCCATAGTTTGCACTGTGTACTACGGGAACATAATTAACAGAAGCCGTTTAGCTCCGAAAGTCGCTGTCACCAGAGCTTTTGTTGCTCTTGGCTCACGTGTATTGGTAGAAGAGACAAGCTGGATCGCATGCTGAAGGTCAGTATCCCACATTGCTACATCTCTCGTCGAAGATTGTTGTTTTCAGTAAGATACAGTACATATGTATCGGTAGTTTGGGGTCATCAGTCTCTTTCTCTTTGGTGAGTGCTTTTAAAACGCCCAGTAAAAACTTGATTCACGGCATGGAGACTTATGCCTCGCTGGATCGAAATTCGAGCAAGATTTTTAAGTTCTAGTCCTCTTTAAAAGTAATTAAATCAATTATTCAAATCCAAGCCATCAGAGGGAATCTGCCATTGAAGCTGCCCTAAGTTAAGGTCCTGTTTATGGACCTTCCCCTTTGAAAATCGTGGGGGTGTTCTTTGAGGCAACACAGGTCCCATTTGTATGGTCTCGGGTACCCGGGATAACCCTCCCCCTGAGGCAACTTTATCGAGTGTTTGTATGAGAAAATGTAGCCCATGTAGGCCGAGTAAAAGTTGACCCTGCATGATTATTCGTAACTCTTATTGAATAATCAAATGTGCAGCTATCCCTCTTTGTTTAAGTTTCCCTCACTCATTTGATCAGAGTGGGTTTTGCTAAGTTAATTTTCTCTTCTTTGATACAAATTGCTGCTTTAAATCTTAAATCTAGGCATTACGTGACACTTGCCATGCCGAGAGTTGTTCCAGTTAGGCGAGCCAAAGTGTTTATGTATACTCAAAGAAAAGTTGTTGGTTACTTTAGCTGCCAAGGCGAGTCAACTTGCCCACCTGAATTGTCTCACCCCCAAGTCTGGTTCGTCATCCTCGTGTAAACGGTTGGTTGAATTTTGCAAAGAAATAAGTGAAAAGTTAGCTCCGCCAGGGTAACTCGGGGAAAGGGTTGTCTCTGGTACACAAGAGCCATTCTATTTTATTTCCATTTTCCCTCTTCCTCTTCCAACTGATTATGCGAAATATACTGTCCAAACTCTTTATGGGTACTGGTGTTTGAGAGTGTCATCTTTATCACTACTGTGGAATGTACCTCACCATACAGCCACCCCCATTAACACAGCCACTTAGTTATTATGGCCACTCTATTCTGGCTCAAACAAAAGCTCAGTCGGTCATTTTCTTATTTATTAATTAATATACAGTCAGATTTTTGTGACCTGTTGGTGACCAGATTAACAGAATTCTGGCACATTGTAGGAGTAATTTATATACAATTTACAGCAAGCAACAGGCATCATTTTGTTAGTGAAGTCCCCTGCATATATGTAACTCTTGATTATTTTGAGATTTTATCTTTATTATTTTATCAAGGCAATAATATTTTGATTCCTGCTCCAGCGGTAGGGGGGGGGGGGGGAACTCTCCTCTATGTGCTATATACAGCTGTGCAGGTCCAAAGGGTATGGTTATTCAGCTGTTTTGGTCATGAATACTCTAGGGTAAGGCTTTTGCCCTCTAGTCTTTAATTTGTTATGTTTTTTAGAATAAGCTACCTCAATTTTCATCATTATTGATAAGACCATCGACAAAAGTCCTTCAAAACTTATGTTTAGGGCAACTGTAGCAGTTGCAACAGTCATAAATGGGGTAGGGAAAATCACAGATTATGGTCATAAATAGGTTAAGAGTTTAACTTTTGTGAAGAGGGCTGCACTGACCCCCACCCAATTTTTCTGGGATGTACAAAACACATTTTCTTAGCAGTTACTACAGTCTTGCTTTAGTAAATCAAAATAGTACTTGCTACCAGGTACTTTATAAAAGTATAACCCCTCCAGAAGCCTTCACAAAGTACATGTAATATCTGGTGCTAACAATTTTTTTTTTGCGGCTGATTAAAATTTGGTATTAAATTGTACTGAACTGGTGCAGATTTAGTATACATTATATTTTGTCACACTTAGTTCACGTATTTTAAGACTACTCAGCAGCAACTAGTACCTCTTGTATGACCATGCAGTAACAGTATATTCCAAACAAAAAAAAAAAGTACATGTATATGTATTACTATCCTGCCTGGAAGAGTGCGTAGAGAGAGCACACAGTGCAGTGCCCTACTGTATGTCTTTTGTTAGGTATAATAATCTTAAATTTAGAAGACTCATATTGATCTTAGAATTCACAAAAAAGTTGATTTCTTGACAACTCTCCTTTAGCTGTGTCACTTCATAATAAATTAGCAGTTTGGTATGTTGTAGCATAGAACTTTAATTAATTAAGTTATCACACCGGTATCACAGAGGTCATGGGTTAGAATCCAGTTCACACCTAATTTTTTTTTCAGGCTATAATTTCACCTTTGCTTAAGTTGTGTATAGTACGTTGCAATGATCAATCATGTCTTTATAAGTTGATCAATGTATATATGTCCCACTGACTTATACTTCAACATTTTATCTTAAAGTTTGTTTATTTGTTTTATTGTGTGGTTCTAGAAAATGTCCATACCCACCCCAAGGAGATTAGTGGAAATTCCAGGGATGGGGAGGGTCTCAAAAGCCAAACTTTTTAAAGAAAAGTATTAATAAAAATTGGAATTTCCATAGGGATGGGATGGAGAGATCTCTGTTTAATAAATACATAAATAATATGTACAGACCCATTATCTGATGTGAACACTGTGCAATATATCCTGGCCAACGAGTTGCCAAGGTGTAGCATCCTTGTTATCAATTTCAAGTACCAAATTAAAGAAGATCAGCATGTTAGATGGGACAGGGGAATTTTTCAAAATATCATAAACTAAAAATATATATATTTTCCAAACTCAATCATGTTAGTAGTGTTAGTGTCTATTTATTTATTTATTTATTTATTTATTAATGAATACCTGTGAAGAGATAGTCATACATTCTTGCAAATATTCTGGGAATCTCCCACATACCAGTTAGATCATCCAGTCCCCCAGTAAAGTTATGAAATTTATTGTCCAAGTAAACTACTGAACCATGGGCTCCAGTGGGGACAGTGCTATTACGATGCAATTTGCAGATGTGCTACATAATATGAGATTAACAGTTTTGTTACCATGGCAACAGACTGCATTTCAGACCTTCCCTGATATTCTAGGCTTTTCTGGCCACCTCATGGCCTTGATTAATGTTTTTCAAGCTGAAAATCACTGCATTATTGAAATTGCGTTAGAGGGGACTGGAAAAGATTGAGTTGCCAATAATTGGGAACATATTTTTATAGCCATATTAGTGTGTTGCCTGTAAAACTATAAGGCTACCAAGTTTCAATGATCTCTGCTGTATATATGGTCTGCACTTGATGTAATATTGGGTTTGGTGTATGACATCATCAGTCCTCTCATTTGCATATATTTTACACATTTTAAACTTAAATATCTCCAGAATTAATGCAAATATTTGTTAAGGTAAACAGCATTTGCAATCTATAGTGGAATTCTATTTGATACTCCTAAAAATTCTGAATTAAGGGGTAAACATTTGATGATAGTAGCATGCCAAATCATTGAGTTGAATTTATGCTGCTGACATTTACATGTACTATAAGGTGTTGAAGAGAATTTTGCAGGGGAATTTGGTGTGTTTATTGAATTGCCAGAGGTTGGTTGGCTGGTTTTGTTATTGCTTTGTCATTATCTTGCATGTATTTTTTTTTAAATGCAGAGTGGTTGGTGGCAAAAGCGAAACTGGCAATATTCTCACTTACCTGTGTTTCTAAAGTCATGTTTTTAGGTTTTTGTGGTCAATCTATTAGTAGCTGCACTGTCTTAAATTACAATAGAAAAGATGTGATATTAATTATGTAAGTTATACTTTGGTATCGTTCATACCAAAATTATAGTATTTTCTGGTTCAATGTTTGCCTCTGCATTAATTTGATTAAACTACTGTAGTTTATTTTTTAATGGAATTTAATTCTGTCAAAAGGGAGGTGGGAATCTGAGAACAATAGTGAACTAGACCAACAAATATACAGAAATCTACCACCATTGCTTTCATGGCTGAGTGGAGATGAATCTAAGTCAGACCAAAATTAGAAAAAAAATTACTGATTTATTGGAGGGTTGAAATGGGATCCTGGCTATGGGAGAGTAGGAATTGGGGCTGAGGGGGGTGGGTGGTGTGCTTGTGAATTTAAGAACCTCTCTGAATGTGAAAACAAATTGTAGGTTTGAAAAGTTTAAAGCAGAGTTAAAAATTATACTTTAATATATCTTGTTTTTTAAGGTGGTAATGAACATAATACCCACTTAGGGTGAGTCATTGAAACAATGACATAATTTATGTTTGTCTTTTCTTAGGTGGTTACCTCCTGGCATATACACCCCACATAGGCATACAATGTTATGATTAGATGATGCAACCTGCTTTCCCATGTTTAACATACACGTAAGAGTATTGATCAGTGGACCAGTGTACAAGTGTGATTTCTCTACTCATAATGAGAATTATAATAAAGATACAAAGCCACTCTGGTGTGATTTATTTAATTATTCCTTAACGGTAAAGTGAACCAGTTAAACCAAAGGTTGCACTCTGTAAGATCAGGTGTACAAAAATTAAATAGGAAATTTCACTACATCAATTTTATTAATTAAGTATACTTCTTTGCAAAATATAGTTGGTATTTTGTTGTACTGGTAAGAATATAATTTGGAAATTTTTTATGGGAAATGTTTCCATTTAAAAATGTAGCTCAGATGCCACAACTATAGTTCTCCTTTCTGTGGTGTTTTCTTTTGTGGTAAATTGCGAAAACAAATTATGTTGACCTACATGTAAGTTAGAAAAATGTACAAGTAGTAGCTCTTCTGAAAAAAAAAAGTTAATTTGTTGTTGCTTCTTCCTGTTCATTTTTTCCTTGAACATTTTTATTTTCCTAATAATTAGTTTAGCTAGCCATAAAAATGTTTTGTTGTTTCTGAGACCATTTTCAAGATAAAAAAGTGATTTGTATATAAAATTTGAATTTTTTTTTTTTGGGGGGGGGGGGGGTCAGGGGGTGGGGACCTTTTCAGAATTTCCCTACAAAGATCACAAGGTACAAGGGAAGAAGCAAAAATAGAATTTTAAGTGTTGAAACATATGTTTTCATCATCAGTTTGGGCCTCTCTGTGAAGCTGCATAGTATACTTGAGGATCATGTTATACCCATTTTAATTCAAAATACAAATGGAAACTTGCATTGACAATCACTTAATCTCTTGGCACTGTTTTGTTTTTTAATAATTGCCTTTTTTCATAAAACAATAATTTGAACATCTTTGTTTCACAAGCTGGGAGGGGGGGGGGGAGGGGTATTCTACAAAGTTTTAAATGGAAAGGCCTTATCTCAAGGTCCATTAACCCTTACCCTTTTGTATACATTTGTACCATTTTGATAGAAATGGCACCTCTTTTGTCGACCTTACATTGCAAAAGGGTAAATGTACCCCCTTAACAAACCTATTTAAGAATACTGCATCCCTTTTCTATTCCCTTGGAAAGAAGTTAATAAATAATGTTATAGAATCTCTTCATTCTGGCTGAGGAGAGTAAATGAGAGCTTTTCAACAACATTTTAGAACCAGAAGAATGGAATCCCTAAATGACAGATTTTCCTACCCTTTCATACACCTCAACTTGTGAAATCCCTATCATTAAGTTTATACCTGAAGCCTGAAAAAGGTACTCATCGTGAGCTGAGCCTCCCCATATAGGTCATTACAGAGAACCTTCCCACATACACAAGTCAGGAACTCTTGACAAGTACTGTAAGTAGATGCTGGCTTTAAGACTGGTCTGAGCCAGCTTCTTCAGTTTTTTAGCACAAACTTGTTGCTCTCTGTCAATTTCTAGTACAAAACCTTTTCTTTGCTGATCTGGTCCAAGTTCACAGACACTAGCATCACTCTCACGACACTGACTCTATCACTGTCACTCACAGTCTGATTCTTCAGTTTCACTGCACCATGCTTCATCATCACCCATCATTGTTAGACATGAGTTCATTAGCTTGTAAAATTCACCAGCCTGGCAGTGTCACTGTTGCTATTGCCTGTTCCCAGACTTCCTTTTATGGCTAGGTGTAGGGGCATGAAATTTCACTACTGTTTACGAACAATTTGTTTAGATGGCATATTGAAAGTGATGAATTACTGAAAATTGTCAGTATTGCTAGTGTTCTCTCGTTTCCTTAGGGATTGAAATATCTTGACGTAAGATTACAAAGAGAAAGCACACTGAAATATAATGCACAATATTTTAGTAACCTTTCAAAATGGGTTGCCAATATGACAGGGATTAATAGATGAGGAACTTGGTCTGCAAACAGGGCAAATGAGAGGGTTTGAGGAAATTAAAGGTGCATGCTTGACCTCAGTTGGGGGGGGGGGGTATTGGAACTTAGCGCTGCTGACGTCAAACACTGTTGAAACGGAAAAATAAATTTGATTATAAATGAGAAAAAACCACGACATGTCCAAATTACTTAATCGCCGTTAAAACTAATCCTCTTGCTTTTTTTTAAGGGGTTCACGGCCTGCCTGTAACGAAGCGTTTATCAATTAAGGGATTGCTTAGGGAAAACATATCTTGTTTAAGGTTCTTAACCAATCGTAACATATTTTATGGCATCAGTTTGAGTCATGAGCAAACACACGAGTTTGTGTTAGTGTCGATCGGCAAGAAAGTTCTGCAAAGCGCGTTATCTGTGTGGGTCTATTCTTGCAGTGATACGATTAACAGCACTCAAGTACTCTCGAGTGTTTGGCAAGAGTAAATTTTAAAAAAGGCGCTTCTGTTAATAAGGTTCCCCCATGTCTAGAAACCTGTCATTGTGCATTTTTCTTAGTGTAATGCCTACCTAAGAGAATAGGATATTTGAATTGAGTGCAACTTACCTAGAATTCATTATTTCCACACAAACGATGACTCCTGTGGAATTCAGCGAGGAAGAAATGGCGACATTTCGTAAAAAACACGCCTTCAAAACAGCGTGTTTTTGAATAAATAATTACCCTGTCCTTCAAACAAACTGATATGACGAGGAAGAAGACAAAATTTTGTTTATCGTGGCCAAATATAACGTTAAAAATATCCGGCCGATTGCAAAATATTACCATTTTACTTACTGAGAGAACGATTATGCCATGTTCAAATTTGATTTTGCCGCTCAGCGCTCTTTTTTACCGGATGTGACGTCATTTTTTGTTGGATGATTCAGATACACAAAAAGTGCCAGGCGTCGCAGAGTGTTCTCCCCCGCCCCTGGGTAAGCGAAGAATTGATTCTGTTTTTATATTAAACAACATGCATTCAGAGAAACGCGAACGGTCTAAATAAGTTCGTAAACTTTCGCAGATCTGCGAAAAAGTTTCTTGCAATGGAAGATGTTCACAGGTTTAATGATTGAAAATTGTGATTATCCATAAGATGATAGTTTCTCTAAATTGGACACTTACAAACAGTTTTTACAAAACGTCTTCATGGATGACTGAAGTCATGTCAGTTGATATAAACTGGCGTAAACTGGATTTACTCAACTGGCGTAAATCTAATCTAAAAACAAACTATTAGCGCTTACATGTCAACACCATGCTTTTTTTCCCCCTGAAAACAGAGTCCTTGTTCCAGTAATCCTTGTATGAACAATGCAACTTGTGTGGCCAAGTACGAAGATGGCGATTATCAGTGCGCATGCGCTCCAAGATATTTTGGAAAACACTGCGAAACGGGTATTTTAACACGTAACACATTGACGTGTTATATTTAATATTATTTCATGTTATATCATATCACCTCACTTCATCCCAGCTCACCCTCGGTATGCGTCATCGTCATTTTGTAGATCGAAAACTTGTTCATTAATTTCGCTTGCTATTATATTACAAGGCAAGACTCCTTAATTTTCGAGGTCTGCTCCACAAACTATCGTGCCTGTGACAGATACGGTGACCAGTCAAATCTGACTAAGAAGGAGCGACACTTAGTAAACAGTCTTTTCATCATTGGGCAGCAGCGATAAGGCAGTGGTGAGAGCCCTCGCCACCTATCATGGTGACCTTAGTTCAATTTCCAGCTCAATGTCATCTCATAGTAAATGGTTTGAACCCAGGAGTATCAGTAGTTCGTATAGAGTGATCGTCCGGGTGAGTGTACTTCTGAAAAGAACTGTTGTTGGTGACTGACGTTTCGACAACCTGAGCGGAAGTCATCTTCAGAGTCAAGTGAATAGTGTTTGTCAGTCGATGATGTTATAAGTCTGGTCCGTTGAACGTGATTGGTCAGTATTGCCATGATGGTATTGGCTGAAAGACTCGTGTAAAGTTTGTCATCAGTCATTGGTGGGTTTCGATCCGTCTATTGTAGTCAAATAGGTCGGGTTTTGGTCCGTGTATTGTTAAGTCGGTCTGTTAGAAGTCCGTTTGTCGGTTTCGTTTCCGTCATGGATAAGTCGTTTGTAAGGCGCCGGTAGTTGTTGACATCTGTTAAGAGGCGTTTGTTCTAGGTTAGTGTACCAGCCTTCCAGAGTCAGTCGTTGAAAATAGTTTGTACTGTAAGTTAAGCACTCAGCAGATTCCAAGTCAATGTTGTGGTTTGTTAGTTGATGATGTACAGCAATGTGATTGTTGGCATCACCATTTCTCGTGGCTCGTTTGTGTTCAGTCAGTCTCGTGTTAAGGTTTCTGCCAGTCTCACCAATGTAGGAAGCCTGGCAGTCGGAGCATTTGATCTTGTAAACTGCTCCCTGTCTGTTGTTAGGTTCGTCTCTGTCTTTCACGTTGGTCAGTAAGTGTGTCGTAACGTCGCTGTAGGTTACACGGACGATCACTCTATACGAACTATCAATGTCATATGTTGGTTGAGTTTATTGTTGGTTCTCGCTTGCCCCGTGGGTTTCTCTCCCGATATATATAGCATTTCCAAATTCCAATTCGACCTAGATAGCGCTGGATAAAGGACCCGTATGTAACCCAGCGAAGGCTGATGTGGCTTCCTCTCTGCATGTGTTGTAAGTTAATTTTTAATGAAGGATAGGGCTCTCACAACTCTTCCTTGACGATCTCGTTGCAGTCGTGTTATATTTGTTTTGTGACCAGGTGTTGGAGTTACCTGTGAGGAGATCAAGAACCGGGGTAAATCCGAGGGAGATGGCATGTACTGGTTGGACCCGGATGGAGGAAGCCATTCAAATGCATTTCTGGCCAACTGTGACATGACGTCATACAATGGAGGATGGACCATGTGTTACACTACTGATGAATATGTCAAACCCAAGACTAAAGTCACATACAGCGCTCAATTTCCATATGGAAGTGACGGCTACAGGACCAACTGTAACAACATCCCGGTAAGTTAATATATTTCTTTCAGTAGCAACATATTATTTACTATCAGTACATTTTATCGTGGCAAGTTTAAAGCGATAAAACCGAACGACATAAAATGGTTATGCACTACTCTTCTCCTTGTTATAATGTACCAACCACGAAAGAAAGCGTTTCATCGCATTTCAAAACACGGAGAAGCGAGTCGAAATATTTTTGATAAACTTGCAGGTGTTTGGAAATGTGATGAGACTCGTTCTCCAGTTTTTGACATATCTTCTCTGTTGAAACCAAACCTGAAGAGAAAAAGAAGAAATAAAATTGCAAAAAATACACTTCTTTGTCTTAAAATTCTTAGCCTGAGACAGGGATGCGAAAGCACTTCTGAAACACATTTCTATGCAAAGACTCACTCAGCGGATGAACAACAAAATGGTCAAAATTTGATAAGAAATCTATGTATGTTCCTTTCGTACCGCCAACTGGAACTTATTTCACTGCTTAGAAAGTAAATTTGGAAGCTGTTGGTTTTACAAGCTCAAAATCTCTCTCTCAGACGTGTAAACAAGTTTAAAAAGCAATAAGGAACAACTTGTTTTTGTTGGTATTGTTTCAGTTTACAGAAATTATTTTTGTTGATCATCAAACTGGAAACAAGACCTACTTCAAGCGATTAGTCAACCAGTCCATAACGGCCGCTGATAACTATGGGAAAAATGCTGGCACCTATGGAAAGTGGAACAGCGTGGGAGCAAATAACGCTTACGATTACCAGCTGTTGATCTGCAATACCTCGTTCTACGCTGGATTCTTCGTTTCAGGTCACACGCAGAATTGTTACAAGGACTGCAATTCCTGGTGCGGTGATGGAAACTCGCCTTACTTCCGTACGGCATCAACTAGTGCAAGTTACCTGGGCGTGGCTTTCAACACGAATGGTCATCGCCCCCTTAGCAACAGACTCATTAGCGTTGGTCTGCGATAAGTCCCGTTAACACTCCAGACAAAGCTGATGAACTTTGTTTGGCGCTACCAAAAATCATGACAAATCTTGTAACCGCCAAATTTTCATTTTGGTGGGCGCTTCAGCCATAGTTAGCGCTTCAGCGAAAAAAAAGTATGAAAAAAGATTGATTCTAAGCAAAGTTATATACGAAAAACTTTTCTTTCCATTATTACCTCTAATTGATAGCTGTCAACGAGTTGTCATGAGGAATAAATTTGCATTAAAAACTTGCTTCACAGATTGCCGCGTACGTACGATTGTCAAACGTTTGTGTTTGGTAGCCGACGAGCTGTTCTGAGTGTTCTCAGTTTGTAGATTGCTGATGTAAGCTTAAATATGTCGTCGAAGAAGGGCAAAAGCTCATGTCCATTTGCAAGTGCCAAGGAAGCACCACGAAGGAAAAAGTCAGAGGGAAAAGGTTTCAAAAACATTCTATCACAATAGGGCTGATGCGTTGGCTGCTAGCGACAAAGGTTCCTGCTTCGAGCAGGAGAAGCTGCTTGCACTGGTTGAGGAAGATGTTTGATATTCTCCAAGCATCGCTTCTTTGGCTGCGCTTTCTCCGTTCGAAGCGGTAACAGTAACATCTCAACTCAATCGGTATCTCGTGGGTTTCCTTCACGTTGTTTAGGAGTGCGCTCTTTCTTTGTCTGCAGCATCTCAAACTAAGCTTAGGCGTTTTAAAAATCGAAAGAAAGAAAGAAGCGAAAATTATATTCTCACCAACCTGGGCGCACGAGCGATGGAATTCAGATCTGGCAAAGGATATTTCCCGCCGAAGGCAGCAATTGAGACTCCGTTGTATTATTAATACGAGCTATATTTTGTTAAAGTAAAATGAGCCGTCACTTTATCGGTCAAGGCGTCATTATTTTCCCACGTTTTGTGTACTTATCTCATTAAACCGGAAGAACACCCCAAACTATAGTTTTTTCGTATCTCGAAAAGAAAATTTTAGCGAGTGAAGCGTACATTTTGAGTTCGTTTCCGGAGAAGTTTCAACGTTTTTCGCTGAAATTTGGAGAGAATGTTGCCCGGTAATCAGACCAAAACACAGTGTCAAAGAATTTCTTTTTTTTTGCTTCTTTCAAAAGTTATGTCTATTTTAGCGAAGAGAATTAATGAATGTTTTATCAACTCTCAAAGTTTAACGGCGTGTCAAAGACAAACCAGACAAGTAATTAAAATTTCCCTACAACGTTTGCTAGAGATCAAGAAGACATAGCGATGTTGATCTCATCCGCCCGTTCAAATCCCACCGGCAACGAACTTGATTAGTAAACTTTGGTTCTTTGGGAAATAGGGCGCCATATTCGGAAAAGCGTTTTTTATTTTATTTTAATGACTCACACTTGGAAAAATGGTCCACACTTGGAAAAAAGAGATGATACTTGCAGAAAAGGGTCACACATGGAAAATTGGGTCACACTTAGAAAAACTTTTCACACGTGGAAAACTGGGTTACACTTGGAAAAACGGGTCACACTTGACAAAAAGGGTCACCCTTGGAAAAATGGGTCACGCTTAGAAAAGTGGGTCACATTTGGAAACGTGCGTCAAACATGAAAAAAAGGGTCACACTTGGAACAATCAGTAGCACTTGGAAAAAAGGGTCATATTTGGAGAAATTGGTCAAACTTGGAAAAATGGGTCACATTTGAAAATATAGGTAAAACCAGGAGTCATAATCGGGGACGGAGACCGTAAGCGCGCGCCATTTCAAGTATTGGGGTTGTCCCCATGATATGGGACAATAATTCTATTTTTAGAACAAATTGCGCCATCACCTGCGGCACACGCGCGTACATGCTGCGAGGATTTTTGCGGATGTCGCGCGGGGGAAATGGCGTCCGAAATTCCCGAAATTTTTCATGTTTTTGGCCCACAACTCAACGCGTTTACGTCTGTTGGAATTTTGCTTAAGTATTTTCGTCGCAGGCGGCCCCAGTCTGAGTGAAGTAAGACAGTGTCGAATTTAGGTATGTTCCGCTGTAAGCTTATATATATCGCTGACCAAGTTGTGTTCCGACGGATGCTTCTTTTACATGAGGTGTACATTACTCCACTTTAAATTTTACATATGTTGAAGATTAACAGCTTTTCCATTACACAGCAAGACTTCATAGTTTCCTAGCTCCTCTTGTCACACGCTTGCGAGGAATTTGTCAGTCTATCGCGACCGAAACGTAAAACAAAATAATTGCTAGTTTGAGTTTCGCTTGAATTATAAGCAACGCTTGATGTTTCATCAAGGCTTAATAACTTTACGTCCATAGATACTGCTCAGTTTTATTCGTGTAAAAATCCAGTAAATTCTCTGTTGTCGATGAATGAGAGCGCCCGCCGTTGCGTGTCTTGTACAGTCAGTAAACATGACAAATTGTACTTCCGCCGCACTTTCGTGTGAAAGCGTACATCGAACTCAAACAATAGCTCTATAGTTTTTAAATATGTTTGAGATTGATAAATGTTTGAGAACATATTAAAAGCTTAGCTGAAAATATGTGAATAGTATAGAAATAATGAGCAAAGTTACGATGACGCTTTCTTTAATCAACTTGGAATTACGATTTCGATTTTGTTGATCGAGTTATCAAAACTCCTTTCATTTTCGCAGTGTAAAACTTCACTATGCTTATGTTGAAGAAACACAAATGATGTTAGGAGCCTTTTTTGCGTTCGTGATTTTTGTTGCAGCATCTCAGCACAAAAGATAACGAAAGAAATCTTTTTCAAGATTTGTTGACAATTGAAAACACCAACTCGGACTTGAAAGTGCACGAGCTGCACTATGCAAATGAGCTAATTGTACGCGTCAGACTTTCCTATCAAAAACTTTTGCAAACTCACCAAACAAGCAGAAACAATAAGAAACCATCAAAACAGGTTTTGGGTATGATTAACCGTTGTCTGAGAAACTCACAAATTAACTCGATACCAGAGTAGAGAGTTTTCTTGCTATATTCTTAATTCAGAACAAACGCAAAAACATACGCGTAAGCTTGCAACTAGCGTGAGCAGATCTTATTATTCATTCCCAGCGCGAGATTGAAGTCTTGTTTTCGACCCTGAAAAACCCACCTTTTCCGTTAGCTCAGAGCATAAAACTACATATAAGCGCCCTGGTTCGTATTCCCTGCCTTATTCCCTGCCATCGCTGTGAAAAATACGCAAGAGAATCTCTCAACTCTCACTATTTGATCACGCAACGTGACAACATCCACGCGAGAGCCCCTGACATGTGCGTGAATCCGCGCGGATATATGACGTCAGGATGGCGCAATTTGTTCTAAAAATAGAAAAATTGTCCCATATCATAGGTGCGCGCGAATCCCGAGACTTACGGTCTCCGTCCCCGGTTATGACTCCTGGTAAAACTTGAAAAAAAGGGTCAATACTTGGAAAGATAAGTCACACTTAGAAAAGTTGGTGACTCTTGGAAAAAATGGGTCACACTTTGGAAAAAGGGGTACACTTGCAAAACATGGTCACACTTGGAAAAATAGGTCACACTTGGAACAACTTCAATCACACTTCAATCGGTCAAAATTCAATGTCATACCGAAACCACTACTCTGTATGTCAAGTTTAGAACAAATAACACGGGAATAGCAATGAGGAATTTGTAATTTTCGATTTAGACAAAATAAGCAAAATAAGTAACATCCATTCGCGTGTTGGCTAATTATTAACAAAAAAATAACTTACTCCTTTTCAATGGGAAACTGGAAAAGGCATTGGAAAACGTTGAAGGACTTAAAAGATAATTTTTAATACCGTCCAAAATGTTAAAACACCGCTTCCCGCAGGCTCGGAGAATACTGCAATACCGCAAGAAAAATTATCCAATAACGCCACAAACCCCAATGTTCTCCTCTTCTCCGCTTTGTTAGGCGTTAGTTTATAAACGGAAACATTTCCGTGTGAACGTTTTTACGGTTAAAAAAACAACACGGTTCAGTTAAAAGCGAAAAACCCGAGTGTTTTCCCGTTTTGACAGTGAAAAAGCTATCGCGAGTACCATTGCTTTATATATAAGTCTGAGTTCCGTAGATTAGCGCCAGAAATGTTTCCAAGCTTTTTAATTAGCTTGATTTTCGGAATGATTCCGTTGACAGGTAGATGCTGTCTTTAACACGTTTCCTGTCAAGAAGCATCAAATTATTTTTACCCTGCGGTTAAGTTGGCTTGGATTAAAGCTAGACCCCCTTCTGACTTTTCGCTATTCACTAGCTCAAAGTCAGTTTTCAGAACCCAATAAATCTCGTCGTGACAGTAGGAAACGATAAAAAAAGTCAAGTATATGTCAAACTAATGCGTTGAAATAACCATTTCACAGTACTTTCCAACATATCCCGGAGCGCATGCGCACTGATAATCACCATCTTCGTACTTGGCCACACATGTTGCATTGTTCATACCGGGAATGCAGGAGCAGGGATTCTGTTTTTACCAAAAATAGTTCGTACTTGTTCAATTGGAAAAAGTTAGTTCTAAGAGACAAAGCTTTTAAAATCTCCCATTTAAATTGGCGTCACCTGGTCAGTTAAAAAACTAAAGAGACAACCCTGTTATGGCCGGATTTAAATACGTATTTCGTCTCGACTTCGCAATTCGTCTCGTAAAAATACGAACCATGATTCCATCAAACTCGTCAGACATGCCGTCGAAGTATTAGGTAACAGGTACTCGTTGTTTGATATTTCTCTAGTTTCAACCCGTTCAGTAAGAAGGAACAATTTTATAAAAGTTTACAGTTTTAGTGTGTCAAAAAGGTGGAAGAAGCATTTTCTTCTGATTTTATCGTTTTACGTTTGTCTTGTATCGGTTTGGTAGTCAAAGATAGAGTAAATCGTAATTGAGGATACCTACTTCACCCAAGAGTGATATGCTAAAGGTCCTAAACTATGTGTTTAAATAACCTTTTTTCAAGCCTCTGTTCGACAAAACCATAGCGTTTTCCTTCGGCATCAACCTAATGAGATACTTCCTCCACACAACCTCAGAGTTGAACATGACACTCGGTGTATTTTCCGAGCCTGATTCTGATCGAGCAATAAAACATCGTGCACAAACTGCATGCCGTGAGTAATAGACAATGGCGCTTCTGGCTGAATTTTAAGAAAAATTTTTGATCCCCTTGGGATAAAAGTGAGAACAATAATCAGTTTTTACTCACTGGAATACTGAAGTGATGGCAAAACGGGCTACCGGTAAAATTGTCCGAGTGGTTGAACTTGTCAGATGGGAGCAGTTCACACAACAGTTTCCCGTTGATATCAGAGAATGCAGCCAGGTTACAAGAAAAGCATGAAGTGATTCCTAAACAGGCAAACCCACACTCAGTGTCGTTTAGGACATGCTCTAAGCCAAGACTGGTAATGTTCAGGTACGAAAACTCTTCGGCCTTGAAGCTGATAAAAGACACGCCTTCAGGAGTCCGGCCGAGACCTTTAGAAGAAAACTAAGAAAGTCAGTGACAAGGAAAACAAGAAAAAACTCCACTTAATGTGTCTGGATGGGGTTTAAGGAAGTTCGCGCGAAAGTTTTCCAATATTGATTTTTTTTCTGAGACTTTTAACTGTAAGATGATAAGTTAGTTATATCAGAAATGTAAAAAAAAATGGGGGGTCACTGACTTCGTTTTGGAGAGAACATGCCCGGAAGAACACCCTAAGTCTGAAAAAGTCGGGCTTCGTTAGCGAATAAGGGCACAGTGTCTGTAAGCCCAAAATTTTTGCAATTAGATCTTTGAAGTGAAATGTTCTCTGCCAAATATTGTTTAAGTGGGCCTATTGAGTGAATTTAGTCAACTGGTGAGGTTCCTCAAAGAACAAGTTCACATTTAGCGACCATAGTTTCACGCGCCTTGCAGCCGCAAGATGGCATGATTCGATGTCCTGTGGAGAGAAATCTCGCAATTTTTTAAAACTTCCCTCATTGAATTTTTGTTCATTTTTGGACAATGGGGAGATAATTGTATACAAAATCTGTTTCTGGAAAGAAAAGTAGGGTTCACCGAACGTCCAAGATCGTTAAATCCAAGCAAAGCTATGGCGATGGCCATCTGCCCTATCATTGTTCATTTTACAAGTGAATATATGAAATTTATATATTTGAACTGCGGAAAAAGATATGAAGACTGATCATCACAGTTATACACACAACTTAAGCAGATGTGAAATTAAAGCCTGAAAAAAATCCAGACCTGAACGGAATTCGAACCTCTGACCTCTGCGATACCGGTGCAGTGCTCTACCAACTGAGCTATCAAGCGAACTGGGAGCTGGTCACATTGTGAGTTCGTAATATACTCGTAGATGGTGAAGATTACAAGTGAATATATGAAAGATCATATATTTGAACTGCGTATCAGGATAAGATATAATAAAACGAATTCCAGGGAGCCATTCAACTCATCAGGAAATTACACGTACAATAATATAAATCACATAGTTGATACGTTTTCTTCATTACTCCATTTTTGTCAAAAACGTATTCGTAATCTAGTAATTATAAAGCTGTAAATAGAAGAGAAGAGCAAAGCCTGGTAGATCTGTAGAATGAACTATTGTTATTAGTGTTTTGTCTTGTCTTTTTTGTTGTGCTTTTTGTAAAATTAATACTACAAATGTTTTACATTACATGTAAAAATCATTATAGTCACAGTTATAGTTACCATGTCGATATATGCGCTATTGAAAACAAATAGATCCATGACATTTACATTAGAGATGAACCATTAATTTTTGAGGGTAGCGGGGGTTAGGCAGTTTTCTGAGGCATGGAAATTTTTCTCACCTTTAGGTTGTGCATGAAATTTTTTGGTGGGCAATAGGATGGTAGAAAGCACTTGCTCGTTTTTTTTAACAGTTTTTGCTGCGCAGGATTTTTGTTTGGAAACTGTCCAACCAACCCCCTCCCCCCTCCCTCCCAAAAAATGATGGTCCGTCCCTTATAGTAAGGTATTTATAATTATTAAAGTTACAAACATTACGTTCGGAAAATACATAAAACAAAACAAAATTATGTACTATTATTGCTACTGCTATCTCAAACCGTATGGAAATCCTGGATAAATGTGCCTCTTCTAAGAGTTCCACAAATTTGAATTGCCGAGAAGGTGACAACGAAGAGCAAACTGAGTGATACTAGTTTTTTTTTTGAAAGAAAATTAATGCTTACAAATTATATAATACGAAAAGACTAGCCCACGATTAAACTTACAGCAAAACACTTTAAGACGGATTACTCTCAAAGTTAGATTAATGAGTGCAAAAGTTATTTACTAAAAATCTACTCATAGCACGTTAACTTTTGGAATACTGTTTCAAACAACTCACTTTAGTTCATTTCTCTAATTCACCCCGCGATTAGATCCTCCAGCATTCTCGAGAAACTCAATGACAAACCTCGTAAGAATGCTTAAAGCGCGTGTTATTGTGTTTTTAACTAACGCAAAACGTCTGTTTTTATTGAAATATTGATAACTTCAAGTCCAATTTTCTCTCACGGGGTCAGCTTGAGAGCTTAAGTCTAAATAAATTCTTCTTAACTGTATTCAAAATATTACCATGCCATGAGGTTTTTTTTGTAACTTAAAATCTGTCATTATTGCACGAATGTTCTGCGGAAATCTTCTTAATTACAAGCCTAGTTAAGATTGACATTTTGCGGTTTATAGGAAACGATTTGTTGCTATTGAGTGTATATGACAGATTTTGTTTTTTGAAAATGTACTTGATTGAATCTACATGAGGTCATGATAAGGAAATCGAAAAAACAAGTTGTATCTATCATATCGTGTTTTTTTCCCTTTACCTCGCTTTAACCGTCTGAAAACATAGAATTTCTCTTCTGACTGGGTCAAAAATCACGGTAGGTTAAAACCTGGGACTTGTCAGGCTGTGACGTCAAAACATGATCGTAGGATTACATATCTTTTGAACCAAAGCAAACTTAAAAAGATATACCACGAACAGATAATTTCCGAGTTACCTTGGGCCTCTGTCTCAAAAAAAAAGACCTTGTACAAAACCTTTCATATGAAAACTAGAGGCATAACTACGTGTACTCGGGTTTCTCTTATGGAAATAAACCTGGTTTACATAAATAAATATATCTGGCGATAGTCCTCCAGCGCCTAACAACAAAACTGCTTCCGACTCCGCCTTTCTTGTGGCTGTTTAGCGCTCTAGAAATACTTTGGGTGATGGGTTGATCATATACGTCTGAATGTGATTCAATATTAAATTTTACGATAACTGCAGAAATTCTCGCGCGCTCATTGGCTAATTTTTTATTGTCAATAAGCGGACAGACGCATGAATTTATAATTTATGCGATGCGTCAGCGAGCGAGGGCGGACAATTTGACAATTTCTTATCGTAAAAAACAAATTGACGTCAGTTTTTAATGCGTCTGTCCTGTTATTGACAATGAATTTCGTTATAACATTGTCAAAGTAGTCTGCGGATCCTCTCGGCTATCGCCTCGTGGATCCACAGCTACTTTGACAATGTTATGACGAAATTCATGATCAATAACAAGACAGACGCACGAAAAAGTGACGTCAATTTGTTAAGAGTCCCTGTCCATAAATATGGAAAATAACTCGGTAAGGATCGAAAATTCGATTTTGCTCATATTTTTACGGTAGATAGGCTAGGGCATGACAAAAACTACTGGATAGTTTTTTTGGCAAAATATCCTTTTATTTCAAAGAAATATGCAAATTACCAAATTCCGTTAAAATCGTCATTTGACGCACCATTTTATTAAACAAGTTTGAGAGCCTCGCATGCAAAACCACATCATTCTTCCGTCTTTAAAACACTCAAATATTTTTCTGCAATGTTTAAATGTGTACTGGGTTGATTTTAGGGAATGTTGCGGTTTTTGTTGGCTGCAAATTAATTAAATTTCGAAGACATGTATTTCATTCACTTGAAAGTACTTCGTAAAAATAATTGATTTTCACCATGTGCGAAACCTTCAAATGGATTAAGCTTCTGGTGGTTGAATAGCAGAAGGATGGTCTACAGATTCCTGTAAAAATTTCTTTGGGCAAATGATTGTGAGCGACCCGAGAGCTTTTCAAAGTACGTTAAAAATGCAGATATTTGACCATCCGTCGTCAAATTTCAATTTACGGGTTAGACATATATTTTAGCACGCGCCACATGTCTTGAGCTATATTAAGTTGAAATAGACACAGAGCTGATAATTTCGAAATGTTCTAACCTTATTTGCTGTAAAAGGCAGGTCCAAAAGCCGATATGACGTGTTTCTGTCACCATTGGTCGCACATAAAGCAGAAGTTTGCTTTTGTTTACACAACGTCCGATGTACATCGCCAACTGTCAACTTATTTAATGGTCGAATACCATGAATCTATGACCCTCTTTCGACACATATGATCACCACTGCATCTTAGTCAAAAACTGCTGAGTGATTTGTAGATAGTTGCTTGCTTTGCACCACACCAAAATATTACGTTTGATCATGGTTTGATCTATTGTTGATTGAATCCTTGCTTGCAGCGGTTCCTTGTTTGTTCGTCACGCAATGCTGTCATCCCATTTTAGGGGGTAGGGGTAGGACAATTTCTATCCTAATACGTAAGGTTCCGTAAGGCTTGGAACCACAGGGAGCACACAATCTTGTTGAGTAGGAAGAGATTAAATTATGCAATGAAAAGAATGAATAGTTAACCATTGCCCGTGTTGTCATCTTTTACTAGACCACCACTATCTCCTTGGATTGCACGCGAGGACAGATTAAAATCTGCCACAGTCAGTGTGTTTACATAGCTATCGCTCGTGTCAAAGCGCATTTGCATAACCCTAGCACCCGGTGAAAATACATCTTCTTCCGTTCAGGTTCGTTTCTTGACCTTCTGAGTATACGTAGTGGCAAATAGCTTCCTTTAATACTTGTGTACACTCTAGATCCAATTTTGAGGTGAAGGTTGCGTTAAAGTTGATCAATTCTCAAGACTTGCGAGACTCGAGAAGTAAATAATGGCGCCGGTCTGCAGAAATTAACCGTAGCCGTCGTCCTCACCCTTCAATAAATTCTGCCGCAGAGGTAGCACTAGGAGAAGAAGAAAATCGTAAGTTTTCATTTACCGTTTACTGCCGAGACGAGAGGCCGATTTCTCACTTTGTGTTTATAGGACTACTACCCTTCCCATTTTTTCTGACGACACCAGAATTTTTGGCCATAAAAATAGTTTGTCCAGTGATGTGTGCCATCACTTAACCATATGTTTCGCGAGGCGGAGAAATCAAAGACAAACTATTTTTATGGCCAATAATTCTGGTGTTGTCAGAAAAAATGGGAAGTGAGAAATCGGCCTCTCAACGTCTGCACGCGCTTCGATATGGAGGCTTTTTGGGAGGTTTCTTGATCCCATCTTTTGATTTTCTTCCATTGTGTTTTCTATAAAAAACGGACGGCTGATAACGGGAAAGGAAAAGTGAATTTTAGGTCCATGTCTGCTTCCTCCGCCCTCATGTATTAGCAACTCCTTATATTTTCCGAGGAAAGGTAGATAAAAATTGAAAAGGTGCAATGATTGTCGTCGTTCGGTCATTCTGAAAAGATTGCACTAGTCCAAAAAATTAATGGGTGAGTTTTTCATTATTAATATTGAAATGAGAAAATCTTGCCAAATCTAATGATCGGCGCGCGGGGGATAGGGGATTTGCCCTCGGCCCCTGCTAATTGGCCCAACGGGAGGGGGTACTTCCAGGAAAGTTGAGTGGGAGTGTGCGGCCCAGTGCCCAAAACCCTTACCCTCTTTATGACCAAAATCTGCGTTTTTTGCTACCCTTTTTATGACCTGACCAAAAATTCGATAGCCTATTTATGACCGTTGCGGCTGACACAGTTGCCCTAAACATACGTTATGAAGGGCTTTTAATTTGTTGAAGGTCTTATTGATAATGATGAAAAAGTAGCTTCTGCTAAGAAACATACCCAATTCAAGACTAGAGTGCTAAAACCATACCCAATTTATAACCAAAATGGCCAAAATCGATACCCTATTTATGACCCAAACGGCTGAAAAACCCTAACCTTTGGGGCCTCACATTACAGATACCTGTATAGCCCATATAAGGGAGTGCCTCCCTTCCGGGTAATTGGTCACGTTACCACTTGTGTGACATTTTGACGAAGCTGGTGCAGCTTTCGTTGTATAAACGGCCCGATAAACGGATCGCGAAGTTTATTTAATACGCTGTGCAAGATACTAAAAGACAAGCATCAAGCATAAAACAGAAGTAAAGCCCATCATTCATCGCAAAACATAGTTCCATTCAAGCGCGTCGTGTTCATTCAGGTTCATTTCCCAGCGATGCAACCTGCAAGGTTCATTGTTGTTGTTTTTTCAAATTCGGGTATATAGCCCTCAAGCTCCCTGTAGTCTTGGCAGTAGTACAGGATTCAGTTGCCATTAAACGGTAAATGAACGGCAGAATTTATTGAAGGGTCAGGACGATGGCTACGGTTAATTTCTGCAGACCGGCGCCATTATTTACTTTTAGAGTCTCGCAAGTCTTGAGAATTGATCAACTTTAACGCAACCTTCACCGCAAAATTGGATCTAGAGTGTACACAAGTATTAAAGGAAGCTATTTGCCACTACGTATACTCAGAAGGTCAAGAAACGAACCTGAACGGAAGAAGATGTATTTTCACCGGGTGCTAGGGTTATGCAAATGCGCTTTGACACGAGCGATAGCTATGTAAACACACTGACTGTGGCAGATTTTAATTTGTTCTTGCGTGCAATCCAAGGAGATACCCACCGGTTTGAACTTATAGAACGGTTTATTAAGGTATGAAATTTACTGTGAGGTGCTTTTTAGGCTTCATTTAGACCCAACTTTGGAGATTTCCCCCGTCAAATTTGGCTAAATTTTAGTAGGTGATCAAAGGCCTCGGATTAGGGTGTCTTCCAGCCTCGCTGGTAAGCTTAGAATTTTTCGAAAAGTTTCCATATTTCGTCAGTCAAAGTAATGAATGTGACTTAAAATTCGCATGAAAACTAAATTCCGTGAGCTGCATTTTAGGCGACGTAGCACGCTTCACAAAATCGGTGAATTTTACCTTTCTGATCACGGTCGGCAATCTCAGTTCGGCCAAAATTCAATTTTGGCTGGTAGCAAAGCAAAAATAAGGAATTGGAAAATAATAAATTGCTTTTTTATATACATATGTCAAACCCTTTTCACTGACAAAAAATGAAGGAAAATTATTTTTGGTCTCGAAGTCGAGTGGACCGCTTTTAGCGGGACTGCCACTTAAACATGTGCACACATTTTGCAGTCATTCTTCTTTTATAAGGCCAAGATGAGGTTGAACTTAAAGCTGATAATTCCGGCGTCAAAAGTTGAACTATCAGCAGAGAAATAAGCTTTTTATAACTAAATACTCGAGAGCTTAGATCTGAAAAATTTAATGATAGCTGAAAACTAAAGTAAACTTTTGACTTATACATGAGAAATTGCCTAAAATTTAGCTGATCATTGAGGTTCAAGCACCTCTATCCTAACCCCTCCTTTTATTGTCAAATTACAGTACATGATTGGTGAAAATATATCTTTTGCCGGCTCATTCCCGGCTGTCATTGCTGATTTTATTAAGCCGGGGCGAGCCAACTGGAAAATCCATTCAACCACATTACAGAGATTTTGGCGCTTTTTAATTTCTTTGTTGAATTCAGTCAGGATATATTAATAATGTGCAAATGGCGAACTACAGATGCACAAATAATTTCTTGGCTTCTTCTGAGGCTTAGCTTGGGCAATGTTGGAGTTTTCGTACGTGGTGAAACAATGCAATAAATATTCAAGAGGCTATTAGTTTAGACAATATAATTGACGAGACAATCAGTAATCCTCTTGAAAGACAATCTTTCTTTCAATCGGCCCTTGCGCATTCACATGGTCTTGTTATACGGTCTTAGGGAGCGAGTTTCGACCAACTTAAAGTGAAGCCTGACCCAGTCGACTGTTAAACGGATCAGCTAGTACCATCAACTAGGCAAAACTTGTGTTTCCTTGTCACAGAGGTCAAACTTTCGTTTTCTTGGTTCTAAGAGCTAAATACATGTTTCTTTAGAACACTCTTGTCAGGATTTTAATTTATCCCAGCCAACAAATAAGTTGTTTTCCTAAGCCATTAAGTGCCTTGACTTCTTGGTTAGCAGTTGGTTGCCCGCAGAAGGTTAAAATGTGCTGTAAACGTCAGCCGAAGTTTATTATATATAAGGAGATTTTGTGCAGGAGAGAGGACCTTTAAGGTTAATCTTTATCTATCGCATTTCAGACGGCAATAGCGAAATCAGTTTTAACTTGGCGTAACGCGTAACATTCAACTTGTGGCAAAGGTTTCCGCATCAGAACTGATACGAAGAAAAGGTTGTGCGTGTCAAATGGCAACCACGTGGTCATAGGAATTCCCTCGTAAAATGTAATTAACGCAAGCCGCCTTGATATGGTTGGACGCGTGAGACAGGAACCAAGTCTTGATTTGGTCAAGCGGGAGAAATGATACCAGTGCAAGACTTGGCTAAGACTTAATCGTAATATAACTTTTAAATCGGCTTTGCATCTAAAAGACTTACAAAGCCGGAGGCGGTACAACGGATTAGCTATGATTTCCTTTATTAATTTGTTCACGCAGTGTTTCACAGTGATTCAACTGACCACTCGCTATTGTAGTTATAAAGTTCATACGAGTTTTACATCCATACGAGCTTCACAAAAATAACCCTAAGAGAGTAAAGCAAATTTCACCTGTCCTTCTTCATGTTAACACGGATATACATGGCACAGTCGGTGTTGTGCAAGTGTGAGAATAAAACGCTTTCGTTTGTCCCAGAGCCTTCGCTACTATTCATGAAAATCACAAGATGCTGATCCGAGAAACCGAGGGCTTACAAAAACCGACAGGTCTGAAACGAAACTATTATTTTGTGTGCTAAATTAATGGTGACTCAAAAAACGTGAAATTGCTTTATAACACCCATCTGGAAAAAAAAAAAACCGGCTGAAGACAGGCGTCAGTCTTCTGCCATGTTTCTCTTCCTCATCATCCGTTTCTCCTTGGCGATCACAGCCTCGACTTCGCGTTCAAACTGGATCCTTTCTAATAAGGAAAGGGACCTGTGGCATGAGCAAAAAATAAATTACTGCGGTGTCGAGTTTCAAGGACAAATGAAAAACACTAATCCAGTCTAAATGTGTCAATACTTAGTAATCATGCCGGCTCAACTTTCGTGTCATATTATTTTGTTTAATAATTAGGTTTTAGGACTTGGATTGGAAAAATGTTAAAACAAAAAAGCCCTACGTTGCTCATGTCACACGACTATAAAACATTTTTTCAAAATCTCCCAAACTTATGTTTTTTCATTAAGCTATTTAAACACACGCGCATTTTACTGTTTTCCGTATGTAGAGTTAACCCCAGAGCTCCATCCTTTGTGCTCCTAGCATGATTGAGAGAAATTGATAATTTAAGTAGTACTCCAGCATTCTATAAAATTTTTATACTTGAAGTTACAAAAGATTTACAGCATCGTGAAAAAATCAGCCAAATCTCACCTCTTGTGTTTTGCCACCATCGGCTTTAGGGCGTCGGCAGCCTTCACCCATTCGACAACTGTTTCGCCCAGCTGTTTTTTCCAGTAAGTTGCTACAGCCTTGGCGTGTTTCGGAGCGTAGTTCTTTTCATATCCTTCTTTGGTATAAGCACAGGAATCATAAGACCCATAAGTAATTCCCACGCAATAGTTTTTGGTCTTGTCAGTTGGGGATCCAGTCTTGTCAACTGCGTTGAATTTGCTCGCTCCTATTGATAAAGTGCAGACACACATCGAGAAGCCTTGAGGCATAGGTGCACACTTAGGGTTGCCTGTGGGCGGCATGATGTGAGACGAAACTTGAAGACGGAGAATCTTCTTCACAGAATCCACGGCATGTGCCTTGAATTCAGCTACTTTTGTAATTAAGGCTTGTGCGTGTGCTGCTGCCTGGCTGTTCTTGCCTCTTTTCTTGGCTACATGAATCTGGTCCAATACTGTGTCCACAAAGAGTTGTCCGTACATGCGGAACAGAGGCAAGGTCTGTTCATAGGAGCTGGCCTTTTCGTCTTCTGGCAGGAAGAAGTGGTACTGCTCAACCATCATAGCTCGCAGATTCTCCAGGCAAGTTGACATATCATCTGCATCATCCTTGTAAATGTCTTTACAGTGTTTAGCATAGCCCAGCATTCCACCCTTGCTTGTTCCAAACACATTCTTGATTTGGTCTAATTTCAATTCCTCGATCTCCTGGTCCATATACTCTTTGAGCTGATCGATCTCTTCCTTCAAGGACTCGTAAACTTCCTTCACATCCACTTCCCCTCCAAAAATACTAACGAGTTGCTCAAACATCGTGCTCAGCATCGCTCCAACAACTGGTATTTGATCTATTGCAAGACCAACCATAGCTAGGGCAAACTCTTCGGTTTCTGAGGCTGCGTTTTTTATCGCCTCTGCTAGTTCGGTTGGTTTTCTGGCAATAACTTCTTCTATGGGTCCAGCATATTCCATGTTAAGGCAGATAACTTTGTTCTCAGCATCGGTCAGTGGAATTAACCCGTACACAATAAAGAGGAAGGCACATAGCCATATGGTTTGAGGTGAAGTCATTCTGGATAAAATGAAAAGAAATGATGTTATGAGTTAACTTTAGGATAAGAGGTCCAGAACATTTTAGCTTATGTATTTATTTTTTCATTTGTCTGTCTTTTCTTTTTTATTTTGCCATCCAAACGCTTAAATGCAATTTTGCGAAGGGGGTTTGATATGTACTGACCAAAACAAATATAATTTGCAAAAAGTTGATTTATTTAGTACTTCTAAGTACTAAATAAGTGTGCCTTGAATATATAAAAAGTTCCATTTGTAAGTACCTCTGTTAATCGGCTAAAACAAAGAGATAACTTCAATGGAAGAAACTAAGACTAGAACAATATAGCCAGAACAACACTCAAGAATAATTTGTCTAGAGGCAGTCAGATCGACCTTTTAATTAAAGCAGAAATACAACAGTTTGGATGGCCTGATTAAAAAGCGACGCTAACAAAACGATTGGCATTAAAAAAATCGTTTCCTTTACCTATTACAGAATTTGATGAGAGAATGTTCTCAAATGTGTTTCCAGACGAGAGTTGAACTGGTTTGGTTGCCAAGCAGCTGTATACACGAAATAACTGGCTCGACAGTAATTGGCGAGTTCAACGCTATCAATTATTAGTGCGGTAAACGAAATTCAATTTAGAGCAGACTATTAAAAATAACTGCATTTAGTTCATGGGTATTGTTCACAGGGAAACCTGAACGCAGGGCTTAGAGATCTGCCATCAGAGAATAATAGTTAATTTAATGCCAGTCAAGAAACTCACCTCGTTTGTCGCCTACCAAACTTATTATATGTCAACTCAGAGGATACACCAACATTCCAATTTTGCTCGCTTGCCGAAGGCGGCCTAGTATGCCATATGGTAGCTTTCCAACCGTTGCTGAAATCTGAAATATGGGCGACTAATCGGCTAAGAGATGCGGTTTGACGAAAAGGCGCTTTTGCGAAAACCTAACTGGAAAACTAGCAAAGCCTTTGGTTCTATTCCGTTTCTAAATAATAACTTACTGTACTTTTTTTTGCCCCCCTGCAAGATGTCCAAGATCATTCTTACGCTGGAGCAGTAACGGTAGTTATCACACTTGCGTTCCAAAGCAAAGTTGCGATTTAACAAGCGACAGATATAATGTCCGTCTGACTGTCAAGTTTAATAGTGGGCAAGTACGCTTTAGAAGACCTAGCAACTTATTAGCTTTCGACACAATGTTCAGGACGTTCGCGCTAATTGTTTCTGCGCATTTTTACTGTGCACACAAATTCACACGCCACGTCCTGCATCGATGAACGCGCTAAGTAATAAAATGAACAATGATAGGGCAGATGGCCATTGCTACATATTTGCCTGGAATTAACTATCTTTGACGTTTGGTGACCTATTTTTCTTCTGATGGATCATTTTCTCTACCGATTTTCTACCTTAAGCGAAAAAATGAAGAAAATCTATCGATTAGAAATTTGAATTTTTTGCAAAATGCGCCATCGAATTCCGTTATTTTTAGCTCTCTGCTTATCTTTACGGCGGTTTCAAATGCCTCTTGAAGGCTTAGGTTTTGTGAAAACGTTGGCAACAAAATGTGTTTGCTACGAAGTGTGACTAAGATCGATACTTTTAACTATAAACCCCTGTAGACCATGCTGAATTTCGTGCGCCAATTTTTCAAAATCAGGGTAGCTTTCCACACGCTTTATCTCCGAAACGAAGTCGGTGATACCCAATTTGTTTTTGCATTTCTGACACAAGTAACTTATTATCTGATTGCAGTAAAAATGGAAAAAAACCTATCTGCTGGAAAATTTTAGCGCGAAAGTCCTTAAGGTAAATGTGGAGAACAAAAACACATTACGCAAGAATATATTGCTGAAAATACATTACTGGAAATACATTACAGAAATACAAGTGTGACAAGGCCACAACAATAGCCACAACAATCAGACTCGAGAATAATTTCGCCAACGACAGTGTTATTCATTGTTTTTAAAAGCAGATGTAAAGCAGTTTAGATGGTCTGAGTAAAAAGCGACGTCAACAACAGTGACTGGCATTAAAAAACTGACCATTGCTTTTACTAGTCAATGAAGTCGATAAGAAAAGACGCGAAAATGAGTTTCCAGACGAGTTCAACTGTTCTGTTGCCTCGTCTGTCTGGTTTGTAATAATGACGAGGGCAATGCTAGACTCAATTTTCATCTTATTCTACAATGTATACAATTTGTATTAGCAGTCTAAACGAAATTTTGGATCAACTAAAAATTAAAGAAGACCCGGTAAACTTCGTGAGAGCGATAATGCAAAAAAGGAATGGTTTACTTTGTGGTTTTCGGGGGAAAGTTCAAATTTGCGAGGAATCACTGCTATCACCGAACAATTCACATGAATTTTCAGTTGGAGCGTTTCTTGAAAAACGACCCCGAGGAACAGCTAAGCAAAAAGTCAAAAACATATCATTTACAACTGGCACCAAAGAAACGATCTGTGTGTCATGTTTTAAAGAAGAAGAAGAAATTGAAAAGAGTTAGAGTAAAAATCCCTTACCTCTGTTCAGCTGTGTAGTTGTTAACCTGATACCCGAACGCTCGCAGTGGAACACGATTATAATACTTCGAAAAGAGCGCGCTTTGTTGAAGTAGGCTCATTGTGGGTATGCCTTTTCAAAAGACTTTATTCCCATTGGTTGGTTTTTTATTGACGTAGTACTGTTGTTTGGTTTTCCAAAGCAAAATCTTATTATCCATAGGATGAAAACAATAACGAATAGAAAGAAGTCAGTGAGTTTGTAGCGAATAGAATTTTCTTTGCGTTTGGGTTTCACGTTTCTCCGTGACCCCTGGGGATTATGTAACCTATTCCTTAGTACTTAAGCGATCATCATTATGCATAGTTTTGTACTGATTTTCGCCAGTGCTTGTTAGCGGCTGGGAGATAAGTTTTGCTGCTTTCTACCGCGTTTTTCTCGGCTGCATCTCACTGTTGTGAGCTAGGAAGAATTATTCCAGAATGAATGATCATACAGGCTAACCGAGTAGCGGAATTGCACAATCGCCCGGGGAAGTCTAATTTTGGTCTAGACGCCCGAGGCGATGATGCGATGGCGTGACCGCCGTCGGGAGACTAGTGATTTCCCGGCTGTAAAATTTTGCCGCCAGAACGTGTCTATGACCCTTGTCTATTTCCGGTAATTAGCAAAAAAGAATTTAAAAAAATGAATGTCCAACTTGCAGTTTACTTTTATTGAAAATATATACACATCTATTGATTTTTTTTTTATTATGAAAATTCTGACCGATTTCCGTAAAACGGTGGAAACCGGTATGGATCCGCGCCTGCTTGTTTACAGTCTATCGAACTTTATCTCTAGCAACCTTTGTTAACCTTTCCTTTGTGTACTTTTACAGTGAAAAAGCTGGTTCACCGCGTCAAATGGACAGGATAAACCTTCAGATACGGAAGGTACAGGAAACCTGGAAAATAACAGTTTAATAAGATAGAAAAACACCAATGACATAATGATAAACCATAAAGGAACAAGAATGGCTAAGGATAGAGAAGATTAACGCGGATTAGAAACGACGAATTTGAAAAATTGAGGCTAAACTTTTCAATATGCGCAAACCGTGACTGAGCTCCTTTAAATAAACTTAAATTTGGCTATTTCCGTAAAAAAATCACGAGAAATTATGAGAACTAAAGAAGATGTTAAAAAGAAACCAAACAAATGGCAAGATATCAATTCTACAAAGAAACTGAATTCTAGATATAGAAGCGCTAAATTAAAATACCGTAGTGCAGCACGTTCTTTCCAGCGAACTTCGTCCGCAGGAATTTTTACGGTCAAAATTAAAAATGTTGGTTGTATCGACGGTTAGATCTTCATGCGATTGCGTAAGCTTATTCATTGTCAGAGAAAAGTCTTTCTTCCAAAGATATTTTCCAAAGACATGAAAAAGAGGTAGGAAAACTGAGTATGCGTCATAATTTGCGCGCGCATAAATTTCGTCATTATTAAAGTTGAATTATGACGCTACTGTAATTACTTAGCTGGACCAAAAGTACGTTTTACGACGCTTCACTGCGGTGTTCTTGTCTGTCAGATTTTCGACAGTTAGAGGCCAATTTCGATTTATTAAATGTCTTACTTGACTCCGAGGCTTAGGGGAATAAAACAAAAGAGACCGCCTCGGGTCTAAGGGATGAATAATTAACTTCTTTTTTTATTATTCCGTTAAGCCTCGCGGAGCCAAGTTAGAATTTTAATATATCAAAATTGGCCTATTGACTACAAACATAGTATATTCGGATCAAAATTCCTTTCAGGTGCGTGTTTTTCTACCAAGTTGCTCATTTTTCACAATTCAAAGTACACAATCTTAACGTGGGATGCATTTCTTTTGTTCAAAGCATATTTCTCGTGGCTGCTGTAATGAATTTTAATGTGGGTATATATAAAGAAGTGTAGAATGACACACCCATTTTAGCGTCAGTCGCCGTTGCACTGAAGGCAAGGGCGAAGACATCTTAGTCGCTGTGCTCCCTTCAGGCAAGTCCATATTTTCTTTATTTATCGCCGTTGAATTGAAGGCAAGGGCGAAGACATCTTTGTCGATGTGCTTCCTTCAGGTAAGCCCACATTTTCTCTAGCTAGTTACGTGTCTTAGCTGTTTCCCTTGTCTTTCAATTTGATCATTTAATGGTATAATAAAACTTTCCTCAATGCCGCGAAAGCTTCCAGGTGCATGTGTTTTTCCTTGACACCGAAGACTGTATTTAGGCGAAGTTGAAAAACCGAATAGCAAACATTTCTCTTGTGAGTAACTGAATGATTATTTTTAATAAAATGTTTGTCTACAGCTTGATAATCTGCTTGGTTTGCCGTTTGACTTTGTCACTCGCAATTTGTTTCGTCACCTCGGAGCGCTACCATGTACACTCTTTTTAACTGTTATAAAAACAGAAAATTCCAACCGCCTTTGCCTTTGCTCTGATACGAAGAGAACAGTTATGTAGTTATATCAAAACCTATAACTAATCTTCAGTTCTTTCCCATTGCAGTGGCCGACTTTGTTGGTAGTCTTTTAAAAGTGTTATTCCACATTTTGAGGGAGTTTTGTTAAGTGCAAGGCCGATAGACGTCCGTTAACTGATACTAATACTCAATCAAGTCAGTTTTGCTTGAGTTAACACGCGAAAAACTTAACCACGACTTTCCTGTTTTTTCACAAGAATTGACCAGAGGCAGCAATGTTGTATCCAAAGGAATTGAGTTGGAGTGACAGGCGTCATTCACCAATTCAAATGAAGTGTAGCACGACCAGCTATGGACTCCTGGCAAGTTTCATGTTGACGACAACTCCGTTGAAGTTCAGATAAGTGAATCACAGTTGTCGCTAGATTTCACTTAATATAATCCTTTGAAGTTTTGCAGCTAAGTCCAGTTTAGGGGCATTCAGACGTAACATTAAAACCGGTTTGCAATTTAATAAAGAATGTGATCGATTTCAAAATGAGTGCATGTCGCTGGTAATTTTGTATGCGTTGGTGCTAAATTTTTCGTAATTTTAATGGGCGAGTCTCGTGTTTGGATGTATTTTTGCTTAAAATTAACCCACAGACCAAAGTGACACGTATTATTTATTTCGTACTATTAAGTCAAAACATTTTTCATTTATCTTACAAATACAGGAAATGGAGTACCGAGTCTAAGATCTTACGATTTGGTGGCACTAAAATTTTACTGTTTTTTTTTTGTTTGTTTACATAATCCATTCGTAGAATGCTTCAGTTTATTGTCCTGCGATCGTGCTTTTCTGTTTAAAAAAAAAAAAACTTTTGAAATCCACAGCAAGAATCTTCACTGGCAAATTCGTTTATTAATTCTAAAAAAAAATTTTTATCTGAGCTGAAGCTAACTGACGAGCCTATAGGCGTAGTTCAAAGAGGAAAATGAGCAAAAAATAGCAAAATTCTCAGCGCAGGAAAAGATTTCCAAGCTCGTTAGGCTAGCTATATTGCAATTTGTTCGCCAACATGAGGGCAATTGGCTTTTGAAACAAAGAGTTGTTTGGTTGTACAAAAATTAAATTCAAAACAATTGACGTCAATGTCTGCAGCAGTGAATATTACTCTTTATCTCTGATCCGTTGACAGAAAAACTTATTGCCAGAATGTTGTCATGGAAATCAAACGCAGATGAATCCGATGGATTGACCACACAATTCCCAAGGTTGCCTAGAGATGGACACCAGCTGGCAACAGCAAACCGGTTGGCCATAAACCACCTGACGCCTGTCATGAGCTCAATGAGGAACAACATATCGTACAAAATAGAGATAAATGTAGATGGATTGTGGCTGCCTTGTGTCCCACAGAGAACGAAGAGGATTAATTAAAAAAGTAAGTAAATCTCGTTATCAACCTTACAGCAAGTCTTATCTTAAATGGCGGCTAGCGCTGTCCTTCATTATCAACTCATTTTCACGCTACCAAGTTGAATAGAAATACATGAAAGATGAAGAGTTGTTCCAAATCGATTGTTTTAATTTGTGACGGCCATTTATTATGGTTCAACTTTCTGACCACAACATGCGAACAAGTTTTTGGGGTGAGCAAGTTATCTGTCCATGAAATAATCATAAGTAAACCTAGGTGATTAAATAATTAAAGTTGCTGCCGTTTGCTCTGCTATCTCCAGGATGACCAAAGATGTGTTAAAGGGACAGTTCATGAGTTTCTGGATTTATTCATCAACCTTAATTATTGAATTTCATCAACTTTAACTGAATTTTGGATGGCAGTGTGCAGAGCTTCACTTCTGGCGTACGATGACGATTGGAAAAACATCTCAGCTCAGATAAGTAGATAATGGTTTTCCTATCTTTACAGTACTAGTCCAAGAGTGTTAAAAATCATGACTCTGATTGCAAAATTGATAGATTCTCAAGTTTCGTGCCATTGCTGTATGTAAGGGTACGGTTGTCTTGTCCACAAAATGCCATCAGTTAGATCAATACAATACAGGTGCACTGTATTATTTTCGAGAATAATTATTGTAATGAGACTACCGTTTGTTTGAAAGGACTTTGAGCTACTTTGGGTCGAACTTTTGTTGGCCTAGATCATTTTCGCGTGGGGGAGAGGGGTAGAGGGGGAGAGGGAGAGAGTGGGTGGAGTTATTATGTGAAAGGACATCTTTCACTTTTCATTTTACGTTCTTGGAATTAAGCGTCTGAAAACGTTTAGGTGAAGAGGAAAATACCACGACGTAAATAGTCATAAAAAAGATTCTTTTAATGATCATTAAATCCAATTTTGATAGCTAGCTTATATTATTAACCAAGTTAGAAAGCATTATCCTTGATTCTTAGAAGCGCGAATAATACAACTTATATTGGATTCCGGCCCACGGGAATTCTAGCTATTTCATTTTTGAAGAAAATGCCACAATTCGAAACCACATCAAAACACTACTGTTTTCTGACGATATGATTTACAAAGTTATCAACTGTATCTAACACGACTGTAAATTTATTAGTTGACAAGGCAGTGTTGATTAAATATTCTTTTTGTCTCTCTCTCGCTCGCTCCAGAGGGCTGATGTATCACCTGTTGACAGAGAGGGCAGCCATCTTAGATCGCAATGTACTGTTGGACTCTGGCACAAGTCGACTTTTAGAAACATCAAATCTCAGATAAGTGCACTATTTCTACTGTCGTTAACTTCTAACGGTTTCAGTACAAGAATTATGAAAATCTAAGAAACAGATTAACCAGAGGTATTGTCTTGACGAAGAACCAAATTCTCAGAATTAATATTAACAATATTATGAGAAAATCAGTAACGAGAATACACATTTTGAGCACGGGATGTACGTAAGAATAACCACTTTGAAAAACTAAATTCTCAGAGTTAACATTTAAAACAATATGAGAAAACCAGTAATGAGAATATACATTTTGAGCATATGATGTGTTGAAAGTTTCCACTCAGTTCGTTATGCTGAAGCTAGCGAATATTATTATTTTTCACGGTATTGATAAAGACTATAACCAAACGGAAATGTAGATAAGAGAAAAAAATATTTTGCTAAATTGAAAACAATGGCGGTTTCTTTTCGAGAAAACTTTAAATGAAGAGGAAGGGGTAGTAATTAAGACGTGGCCGCGGCTTATCTATAAAATCAACTCGTGAATGCTCACTACTTCTCCCATTAAACCCGTTTTTGCCGAGTAAAGAAGGATTTTGAATCTTGAAAAAATTTTGGATAGGCTGTTTTGTTTTGTTTTGTTTTTATCGAATAAAGAAGGATTCTGAGTCTTGAAAAAATCTTGGAAAGGTTTTAGTCAGGTAGCCGGACTACAATTGATCATTTTCACTGTCAAAAAAAAAAAAAAAATAGAAAATGTGATCTTATAGAAGATAAATAAAGAAGACACCTTAAGGTTTTAGGTCTATGCGCTATCCCAAACTTCAGATATTCGCCTATATGTTTTGCACAAATTTACAGAGCCCAGTATGGTGTACTGTGTCGCCTGTTGGTGTACCCCCGCGGTGCACCATGGCCAATAGGCGAATCTTTGTTTACAATATTTGCCTCACAAGAGATACAGTTTCTGATGGATCTACAAAAACATTAGTTCTGAATATTAAAAGGGCATAGCACGATCAACTCTGTCAAGGAATTTGAGCTCGTTGTATTACATGCTTTTTGAGCGACGCGGGTTTAAAAACTCAAAATTTTATTAAGAATGTATAAGCTCATTAGCGCTTTTGCCACCCAGAAATTTTGCAGTTTTTGAAAGCCAATTGCTCCTCGAATATTACACCCAAAGAGCCATTATTAAGTTTCACAAGCTCTTTAAATTGTTGTAGTCAATTCGTGTTTAACGCGATGCCTTCTCCGTGCGGAGTAGTATGTTATGATATGGCGGCCGGAAAATAGTGTGACAATCTCGAGCTTACTTGGTTATCTAGGCCACTGATTACCTGTACTGCACAAACCTACATATTACTACTTTTATCTCACGAAGGGCTAAAAATCATGAGATAAGTATTTATACTTTTCGACAAACGCGATCTTAGCTTTATGTCCCGTACTGCCATAACACTAAACTTCGAAATGCACTTGTTTCCAAACGAAGGACGTTAATATTTCGCTGGAGTTAAGTCAAGATATATACTTTTCACGCCTCTTGTGCCTGATGAGGATAGAAACTCTGGTCGCTATTTAGGTTTGGATTTTAAAACTTAATGACGTCACGTGAAAACGTTCCACTAAATTGGGCATGGAATAAAGTGGCCTTATTCAGATCTAATCATCAATTAGTTCTACAATAATAACAAGACAAAATCCGAGAGGAAATCGAGCAATTTCAGTTTTTATTGGACAAAAACCTTCTTCCAGAATAATTGTAAGTATATCACAGTCCTTTTTGCATTTTCTAAAAGTTTGAGATATAAAAATAGTTGCCTGAAATAACACCGAAAACAATTTCCCATGGAAACGTGAGAAAATAAATTTCACCAGTAATTTCAAGTGTTTCATATGAGCTTCAAAATCTGCTTTCGACATTTGCTGTTGTTAGAAATAATTTCCTTTGAGAAGATATTTAAAACAGTCGCACCTGAGAAGTTTGCAATACGATGTGAATAATCCGAGTCAGACAAAGTTTTTTTCGCACTTGTTACTCAAACGTTTTGTTGATTCCTTCTTAATTACTTGGAGGGAGATTATTGAATGAACCTGATGAGCAATTGTAAAAGAAGACCATGAAAAAACTTTCATACTGTCACTGGACGTTTTTAACACAGGATTTGGCAATATGACTTCTACCAATACCACAGTATACAAGCCAATTGAAGTGTCTTTGCAATTAATTCTCATCTTGTATTTTATTTGCATAATGATTACATATACGGAACCCTGAGTAATTTTTTTCCATAACGTCATGCTTATGAAAGCACGTAAGGATACTTTTTTGAATATTGCAACTGACCCTCTCCCCACCCCACCCCCCAAAAGAGAATGAAAAACAACCAAAATAGGCACCGTCAATAGGTGATTTTAGAATATATTTGGACATTGGCGCTTCAAAATCTGTACAATACCTTCTTTGGAGGATTAAATCTTGCACAGATTCGTAGATAGATCAGAAATAGAGAAAATAGTCAAAAAAATTGTTATGACTTAAGTTCCACGGATTAAATTTCGCGGAGAAAACGTTTTTTCGCGATTTGCGATGAGTTACCTTTCAAAGAATAATTTTTCTCTCATCAAATGCTCGTAATACAATAGAAACTGAAAACTGAAGTTCATTTAAAAATTCAACAAAGCAAAATTGTACTTTCTAGGGTGTTTCATATGAAAAAAACGTTTTGACTGACATTCCAATGGGGAAAGGAGCATTGTCGACTGGCCATATTATCTATCGGACGGAACTTTGTGCTAAAATATTCAGAAAATATGCATTTTAAAGAATACATCATGAATTATTGTAACTGATTATAGAACGAAAATTAAAACTGTGTTAACACATCGGTATTAAAGACATGATAAAAGGTCATCTAGACGTCGAACTGGATATCTTTGGGGAAAAAACGCAGTTTATATAATTGATAAATGGAATTTCTGTCGTTTATTGAAATCGACCATAAAGATCATACTTCTCGACTGGTTTTAAACTCATTACTTTGTTTTCAATTTCATTGGAAACTGCATGCGAAGACCTCTGTTTCTCATGCGTGAGAGAATGAATTTTGAGTTGTGGATAAGAAATCAAATAGGGAGCTTAGGCAACGACGATACCTATGCCAGGGAGGACACCTAGAAAGAAAAAGGATATTTCTAATCTCGTAACTATCTGGATATCCGCTCCGTACGCCAATCAGTACTAAAAACTTGCTCAAACTAAACATGTAATGCCAGCGATCAATTCCAAATAGAAATACAAAAAAATTGCCATCCCGACACTCGTTCTTCAAAATACACAGAACTTGTTCATTTCCCGTTATTGTTCGGCAGAGGACGGCTTCAAAATGTACCAAGATTTAAAACGCACGTGCACAGCCATTCTTCTACTCAATAAACCTCTTGTTTGGTGACGTTTTCGTTGCCTTTTTTTTTCTTCATTTGCGATTTATTTTTTCCACAATTACATGCATCAAATACAATTCTTTTTCAACAAATAAGTTACAGAAAAATGAATAAAGTTTGGTTCAGAGAGGTTAACAATGACACCATATTGAATTAATTAAGAAAAAAATTTGTCAATTCTTATCTACATACTTATTTAACTTAACGATTTTCCTTAATAATGTTGTTGTCTACTTTAATTATTAGTTAAAATTGTTTCCTCAAAAATCTTCCATTTTTCTTTAAACAAATTCATTTTGTTCGATTTCAGAATATGAGTTTTTCAGTTTCATATTTAATTACCAAAATTCTTATGAAGTGGTTCAACGAGGGTACTGTTTCTCTACATAGACAAGTCTACAAGAAAGATTTCCCTAAAATTACTATATAATTAAATTGATTCTTCTCCTCTTCGAAAGTCCCAACAATAACATCCCAATATGTCAGCGAGAGGCTTCTGCAACTCTTGATTTTACTCAAAATTTTTTCATGCCAAAAGGAATATGAAAAAGAACAACCGAACAAAATATGGGATATGGCTTCTGTTAGCTGATGACAGAAGGTGCAGTTGGGATTAGAAACCTATTCTATTTTACACGGGCGATCATTAGTAAACAGAACAGAATTCAACACTTTGTACTGAAAGGAGCTTAGATACGGTTCATTAGCAACCCTGATTGGCAAAAGAAATACCTCTGAAACTTGCTTGTTATCAAGGCTAAATTCTTTCTTTAGCTTGATCTATCTACTTGGCTTTTCCAATTTTTGTTTTAGAAGAAAACAATAATAGTCATAGTCACATTAGCGCTTGTCTTTGCTGTGCTACGCAATGCAAGAAGACTGAACAAAATCAAGCAATCATTATCAGCACAGTAAATTCAAATCTATAATCACATTGCCTTTGTGGGATAACTGCTTGCAAATAATTTTTCTCCGCCTCTTTTAGCGTAATTCCAGGAGTAATTAACGTAATTTTCTTGTGCTATTTTTTCGTTTGGTGACATCAGATGATAAGTTTTTCTGATTTTCGTGAGTGGGTAATCTCCAGCTTCCTTGCTAAATTTTCGTCTTTCGCATATAAAAAATATACGAGAAAAAATGCAACAAATAAGTATTGAATGTTTCGTACTTTTAAGTGTAGAAAAAATATCAAACGTAAGATTTATTTTGTCGAATCGCTCGCATTGTTGGCTGAAATAGCCCCACAAAACACCAGCAGCAGGTTGTTTTCAGTCGTATGTCGTGACGAAAGCTGACTCTATGCATTGTTACAGAGGAGGCTAGGTAGAAGAAATGTACAATTTACAAGCTCTTTGCGGCGCTCTTATTGGAAAAGGTCAGAGAAAAGAATTGGATTTACGTGTTTGAAAACTTTGTTTAAGTTCAATCTTGACACCAAAATTGCAGTAGATGTTCAAGAAGTGAAATCAATGCTCCCAAAATAACCATAACGTTTGATTTAGGAATTCTGGCTTTATATATTACCCACAGACAGGTTGTAAGAACTGTTCTTGTGGCATATTGTGTAGATTTCATCTCGATACAGTCGTTTTCTTAGAGCACTAAATATAGCGGCTGCAATTTGTGGCAGCTCGTTTAGATGAAAAAACTAGATGACGACTAAGATGTTCAACGACAAAATAGGAAAAAAATTCCAAAATAATACCAGGAGTGCGAATTTAATTCCTTGCATGGTACAGTCACATGAAAAATGATAAGGAAAAACAGTACTTTTGTTTTAAGCGTCCTGTACAAAAGAAGTTAAGGTTGTGAAGTTCTTAACTGGTGATTTGTAGAAGAAAAAGTGAGAAACTGTTGAACTGTAATTCAGAGGTGGATTTATTTATAAATTCAAGAGAAAAATATCTTTGCGATTTCGGTGTAAACGAAGATGTGATTTTCCAGCATTCGCTCCGCTCCAGTTTTCACGTACTGTTCCTAGAAAGCCATCACAAATTCAAGTTAAAAAGTCGTTCATCACTGAAACGTGTTGTGTCGATTATAGAAATGAACTCTATTATTTCCAAGAAATAGTGATCGACAGCTCATTTCTCCTCTCTGCAGATGATGAGAATTTCAATTAATTTCAGTTAATTACAATAATATTAATTTCAATCAGATGATGAGAAAAAGGGAAGTCATCAACTTTGGATCATTGTCTTGATGGAGCAGTGAATAGGCCATTTCCGAATTTACCTTGTCCTTCTGGTTGAAAACGAGTTCTCGTACAAAACCACTTTTGCGATGGAAGCGCAAATTTCATTCTCGATTTCTGACTTTTTCTCTAATTTCTTTGTGTACGATGACAATTAAAAAGTAAGATGTTCAAAGGCAGACACGTGAGTTAAGTTATAATTATCCATTTCCAACTTTAAATAGTGCTGCCCACTTTGTTGCAAAAGTAAACAAGAAGTAATGTTATAGTATTCCATAATGATGATTAGCTTTCGATTTGCCATTATTTTATTGCAACCAGAGATAATTTGGCAACACTCTGTTAGAAATGCTGCGGGATAGCTTAAGGCATTTTAGAATTATTCAGTACCTTTAAGATTCCTGGAAGGAATATAGCCTAGAATAATAAAATATTTCTGTTTGTCGTGAACGGATATTAAATTTTCCAGTTAGTACCGATAAAAAGTGGCAACGCCATGCATTTTTGGAGCGTTTCTAGCTACGGTCTTGAGAGAGGTGTCGGCGAGGCATCAAATTCCCCAACAAACCCGTTTTCTGTATAAAATGACTTACTATACACGACAAGTTCAGTGAGAAAATAAACGCACTCTGTTTAATATGTCTGACAGTGGGAAACTGACAAGCGAAATAGTTTACAAATCTGATTTTGCCATCAGTCTCCAAAACAAAATAGAGCTTTTCCTACCAATTTTGAGTTAAAAATATGTTTCTTCACACTTCAGTTACACAAATAAACAGTAATTTGAGGTTCACTTAAAGAATGGCTTGATTTAGCTCGAAAGATCATTTCATGGGCACTTTATAAAATAGTAAATGAGTCAAGTTAAATGCTTTGTCTTACGGATAATAAAGGTTTAAAATTGACAGTGGAAGAGCAATGTGTTCGTCACGTAGAAAATAGCGGCAAGGTAGAACTGAATGAACTTTTCAATTCTCAAGAACTAGAAATCAACATACAATTTCTCCTAGCTGTCTTAACATTCTCAAAAAATCAAGTGATGAGAATAAAGAAATAAAGCAACTGTATAGGATATTGTCTTGATATCAAATCTGACAACATTGCCGAATTTTCTACTATACGTTTATTCAGTGTATCCATGGATACCATGTGTGTTCCTTGCTGTTTTTAAGGTAGCTGAAGCAGATCTACAGTTCTTCATTTTAGCATAACACGTTGTTAACTTGACTTTCTATAGAATGATAATAGAATCCTGGTTAACGGATTTTGTGACAAAGTAGCACCCACATATCGATGGCAACCTATCAAATCCAAAAGATACGAATAGCTTGTGTATATGAAAAGAAATTAAAGAAAGAAAAAACTTGACATAGAGATTTGAAATTTTTGCGCTCATTCTTGTTAAACCGGTACGGTTGGTAAATTAGCATATAACGTCTCAGTGCACGTATTTTCAATTGTCTAGATAGCACTTACACTTGCCTTCTAACCGATAAATAATGATAATCTTTCTCAACAGGTTCAGAGAGATTAGACGGATCCGTTAAGAAAATGGGCTGCAGCACTTATCAATACTGTAAATTCAACCACCTTAAAATAAAGTGTTTAAAAAACATGGTGAGCAAGTCTTCGAAAAGAGTTCAGTGACTTTTTGGAAAAACATTACTGAATTTTTGAAAGCTATTTAATCAATAAACAAGACTTGCAAGATAGCTTTCATCAGCATTTTCTTCTCTGAAACAATGTGAATCACGGTGAAGTGAAATTTCACAAAGTCTTTCCTAGTGTTAAGAAGGTGTAAGGGCTAATTAAAGGACTCACAACAAAGAGCTCTTAAAACCTTCTACAACATTACATCATTAAATAATGAAAAAAAGGTATATAAACAAGCCACAAACTAAGTTTGCGGCAAAATCTTGTGTCCTTGTCCATTACTTAAAAACTTAAACAAAGTATGTTAATAAATAAAGATCTAACACGCCCCAAATGATCGCAACATGTGAAACAAACATATCACAACACTTTTGTGCGTAACATGTTGCGCGCGCTTGGTCACCCTCTTAAGACGTGTAAAGACAAATTACGTGCTGGTGCCTCATACTTCACACAACACCAGACATGTCGCAACAGGGTGGCCAAACACACACACAACTCTTTTTCCCTCCTTCCTCCTCCACGGAGGAGGCAGTAGGGAGCAAGATGACTCTTTTTCCCTCCTGCCTCCTCCACGGAGGAGGCAGTAGGGAGCAAGATGACTCTTTTTCCCTCCTGCCTCCTCCACGGAGGAGGCAGTAGGGAGCAAGATGACTCTTTTTCCCTCCTGCCTCCTCCACGGAGGAGGCAGTAGGGAGCAAGATGACTCTTTTTCCCTCCTTCCTCCTCCACGGAGGAGGCAGTAGGGAGCAAGATGACTCTTTTTCCCTCCTTCCTCCTCCACGGAGGAGGCAGTAGGGAGCAAGATGACTCTTTTTCCCTCCTTCCTCCTCCACGGAGGAGGCAGTAGGGAGCAAGATGACTCTTTTTCCCTCCTTCCTCCTCCACGGAGGAGGCAGTAGGGAGCAAGATCACTCTTTCCATGGTTAATTTATTCGTAGATTTAATTTAGGTAATGACTCCAGATATCGTAATAAACAAGGTTTAAATGTTTTTATTCTTAACAGTGATTATCTTCTACCTTGCTGGGAAGTAGAATTACTGTGCATTTACATTTAGTTGAATCCAAGGTTCATTTTCTATTTCCAAAGCGGAGCCCAATGCGAGGTACCCCTACACGATATTTTGGGAACAGTGGTTTATCTTTTGGCCAAAATTGCCCACTATGCTACCGGGGAATATTGTTCGAAGAGCATTAATTTCTGTTCCTCAAACCTGCACTCCCCTGAAGGAAACAATCGCTCGTGAGGAACAAATTTCTTCCATAATCCTCTACTTTCCTAGGAAGGAGATTTGGAGGGAAGTGTGTCTTAACCATTATCTCTTAATATTTCCTTAAAAGTCAAAAGTGGTTACATTTTGAGTAAAACTTCCTCCCAAAGTAATTTTCTTTAAGGTGGTCAAGGTTTAGGAAATGGCTGAAAGACTAGACTGCTTATTTATGCCCATAGTGTCGACACAGTGTAGTTTAGTCTTACTGCTACTTCTTAACCTTTAACCCTCTCAGAGAAAAGCACTTTAGGAGGAAGTCTAACTCCTATTACAACCCCTTTTTGAACTTTTAAGGACGATTGGAGGATTATAGATGAGAGTTAAACTTCCTCTCCAAATATTCTCTAGGAAAGTAAAGGATTATGGACGAGATTTAATCCTCCTTCGTAATTGTTTCATTCAGGGGAGTGGGGGTTTTGGGGGACAGGAATTAAGACTCTTCCAACAATCTTCCCCTGTAAGATGGTGGGGATTTTTGGCCGAAGATATATTACTGTGCACAATGGCTAGTGTAGGGGTATCTCACCATTTTTTGATTATCCGACGATTTCTCTCTGACATTGCCCTCTGCTTTGGGAATGAGCAATGTTCATTGGATTAAACTGAATTTAAATGCAAAGTAAAGGACAACGACACAGGTTTAACCGCATTCACCTTTCTGGTTCTGCGGCATATTTTTTTCTACAGTTACTTTCTAAATAATATTTTATCACAGGAAGGTGTAAGAGCTTATTGGAGTCTAGTCTTTAATTTGCTCTTTGCACCTTCCTTACATCAGCTAAGTTTACTTTCGTTATTTGCGAAAATCTCTATCTTTTTATTCTTCCCTCATACAGACGTGATATTATATATATTCACGTCCGCTTCATTTGTTCATCAACTATTCCATCGTAACTTACTATGAGGATCGACAGATTTACGATAAACAGAGTACAGGTGCTTTTCTTAAAGTTTATTTCCAAGCTCAAAGAGAGCCTATTTGAAAGTGTTTCTGCATTTGTCTTTTAGCCAGTTGTTCGCTGTGGTGTATCATTGTTCACTTTCTTTACTATTCCTCAGGCTACCTGTTGATCGAATCCAATATTAACAGTTCATTAGAATGTGTCACGCAGAATCAACATGTATTATTATGCGATGAACTGTAGGAGTGAGGGTGCTGCTGCAATACTCTCCTACTTGCTCTATATTTTCTTTCCAAATAAACCTTACGGTGCTTACATATATAATGAAACGTTCACAGGGTAACGCTAGCTTTTGGCTTCAGAAAAAAATAAAGAAATACTAAGCAAAATAAACTAGTTGTTTAAATATAGAACTTTTACTAAATGATTGCCAATTAAATCTCTACACATTAAAACGTCACCATAGTGTTATCGAGCGCAGAATGAACTATCTTTTGAGTCCATCTTTCAGCTTTGTCCGAGCGATTATCAGTTGTTTTTTTTTCTAAAATTTCGAGTGCTGTGACAGCAAATGGCCTTGTTTCAGTCTCCTGGAGAATTTGATTACCCATTCAATATTTCTAAATCCTCTTCCGAAACTTCGGTGAGACGAGAAAAAATGTCCCTATTTTGCAGACAATCTTCAACCACTGAATGGTAATGGATGATCATACAAGATATACCTTAGCCAATCAGAATGCAGTATTGCATTAGTATAATCCGGTAGATTTGTACTAATGATAAACAGATTACTGTACCGTTGTCAGGCACAATAACTGTTGGTTATTAATTCTTACATAAGGATCAAGAGTGATCACAATAAAACGTTTTCATGAAATCATTATGACGACTGATTGATTTTGTGAATTCTTTTGTTAGAAAACATTTTTGGACCTAGAAATTTTAAAGTCAAAATTGTAAATTTAATTTTCAAAGTTAAAACTTTAACTTTGCAGCAACTATTTACTTCTGCTGGCATGTTGACACGACCTTGTTTCCTTACTTATGATCAACAACACGCTCTGCCTCGATCTGAACCAGTAGGGAAGAAATGACTTGCATTTAATGTCTTTTTTCAGGTTTTCTGAACTGCACTTAACAAATCCTAAGAAAGAAGCTGACATATTCATTTCCACTTGTCTTATTCGCATCCTTGGATGGGCCGTGCCTCAATATTTCTCTGCAAACTGAAGCCGAGTGATACAAAACTTAAGGTTTGCTCCGCTTTGTTAATACTTGATTAGATTATCGCTTACAGAAAGCAGCACCTCTTGTTAAAAATGGTTTTTCATGTTTTTTGTTATCCTTAAAGGGCCACAGTCAGCTTTGGGACCGCGCTGACCTGGACACTAGTTTTTTCACTTTGAAAAAGTTCACCTCAACCTGAAATCAAAGATACTCGTCGAGTACATCTAGAAATCCGCTTCAATCTTCGCAGTGTTTTGCTTGATTTTCAATCGTTTACTGAAAAACCTGTTTTTGAGTGGGCTTAACTTTTGCTCATCCTATGATAGTTTTTGTATCATATTTGGTTAAAAACAGTATGGATCGTGTCTCTGTGATATGCAAATTAACTATGAAATCAAATGGTATCTAATGCGTATGTGCTCCCTTTAACTGTGTCCCTTTAACTTTTAATAGGGTACCACTGATTCATGCTTCAAAAGTATTGATATTATTGATAAAAGAATGTAAAACCGAAAAATCAAAAACAAAGCCTCTGCAATCTTTTCAAGGCACTGGGCGTTTTTTTAAGCTTTTCGAAATATATGAATTGATTATGTCGTTCTCAAACCTTTTTATCAGCCTAGCGTTTTTGTCAGTAGTCCGACATCACCAAGTCCAATTACATCCTTTACAGGGACAGGATCCGGTACTTCTTTTTTTATTAGGTTACGTCGGTCCTTGCAAATTGACCTTGTGTTTTCACTACTTACCAAAGCGTCGCTTATTTAGCTATCGTTTACTGAAGCCATAGTACACTTGCCTGCCAAATATTGCTTCGGAAACAACATCAAAACTCGATCTGCTATTACCGACCAGCTAAGAAATAGACTTACAAACGCGGGGTAAAGATACAGCCTTTATCAGCAATGATGTGAAATAATTTCCTGCTGCAAATTATTAACGACCTATTAACATGTCCACGACTAAATTTCCTCACGGTTACGTGTTTGATTCTCGGTTCCAGTTTCTTATAGGTCATCGATACAATTTCAAGCATATCCTTAAGACAGTTGTATTTGTTCAAATCATAGTTAATAGAGGGAATGGTTAAGAATCCTAGTAAACATAAAAAAAGCAAACAAACAGGCTAAAAGTTATGTTGGAAGGTCTTTGACCCTTCACATCTTTTTGTTTTATGCTACTAGACTGTGCATGAATTACGTAATCGCAATGTTTCTATTAGTTGGTTGTATGAGCACACATAACCACTTTTTGTATTTTTTCCACATTATGGGCAGGGTCAACCTCCCCTACCCCCCCCCCCCTCAAAACAGCCAACAAAAACATACAACAAAGAAATTTGCCATGATTCATAACCATTTCCCTCTATTAACTATGTTCAAATGTATTGTGTTTAAGTACTTTCTTATCTCACTTTAATTGTTGCCAATGCGTCTCGAAACAGGATTTAGGTCAATGCTCTTTCCAGTAACTTGATAAAGTGAAAACAATGGAAACTGACGCAGGTCAATATAAATAACTAAACTTGGTACTCCTTGTTAAAACAATCAGGGATCGTTTTGTTGTGTCAATTAGTTTATTGCTTTTCTTGACGTTCCTGTGGCAAACAAGCACATTCAAAGGTGTTTTATCAATTTTGGTGTACTTTTCTAAGCTCAAGTCTATGTTTAAGAGATTTTTTTGGTTTTTACAAAGTCTTAATTAAAAAAAAATTTGAATCGCCATATTTTTTAGTATTTTCAAACTTTTTGACATATTTGCAAAATTTTGAAATCCAAGATGGAGGTCCTTTTCAAAAGCACGATATCATTTTTACCTGACACGTTATTGCACGAAAATTAACATTCCTAGATGATTAATCATCACATACTGCATATATGTTTTTTTACTATACCATATTTATAATTTGATGGACATGGAAAGAGACACTCTCAGTTAACCTTCACCCTTTGCATGTTCTAAAATTTGTTTCATTTTTAAGAACTCCACATAAAAGATGGAAAGGATAGACGAATATGATTAAAATTCAAAAGGTTTGTTCGAAAGTTCCAAAGCAAAAATTAAACCTTAATGATAATGATGTCTTGAAACCTTTCCTCAGTAGTACTGCTTATAAATACTTCTTGTAAAATCACGGTTCCTGCACTAAGTGAAACTAGTTTCTAACTTCTGATAATAACGTTTTCCAATGCAATAACTTTGTACTAATCTTCCTCATGTCGAATCGATGTGAAAATCCTACACTGAGTTGCCAAAATGAGCTTAGATCAGGAGCCATAATCGGGGACGGAGACCATAAACACGCGCCATTTCTAGTATTGGGGCTGTCCCTATGATATGGGACAATTTTTTCTATTTTTAGAACAAATTGCGCCATCGTGTGCAGAAAGCGCGCGTACATGCGGCGAGGATTTTTGCGGTTGTAGCTCGGGGGAAATGGCACCCGAAATTCCCGACATGTTTTATGCTTTTGGCCCACAACTCAATACGTTTATGTCTGTTGGAATTTTGCTTAAGTATTTTCGTCGTAAGCTGCTCCAATTCGACTGAAGTAAGGCAGTGTCGAATTTAGGTATGTCCCGTTTTATATCACTCAGACCAAGTTGTGTTCCACTGCTTCTTTTACAAGAGTTCCACATTACTCCACTCTAAATTTCACGTATGCTGGAGATTAACAGCTTTTCCGTAACACAGCAAAAAACTAGTTGGAAAAATTTGGATATTGCAGCGTTTTAGGACTTCAAAGTTTCCCTCCTCTTGCCACACGCTTGCGGGGATTTCGCCAGAGTCTATCGCCACCGAAAAGTAGTAAAAAATTGCAAGTACGTTTGCATTTCGCCTGAATTGTAAGCAACGCTTGATATTTCATCAAGGCCCAATAAGTTTACGTCTGTAGATACGGCTAGGCTTTGTTTGTGTAAAAATTCAATAAATTGTCTGTTGTCGATGAATAAGAGCGCCCGCCGATGCTTGTTTTGTAGAGTCCGTAAACATGACAAATTGGACTTCCGCAATAATATCTCTAGTTTTTAAATATGTTCGAGGTTGATAAATGTTTGAGAACATATTAAACTGCTTAGCTGAAAATATGTGAATACAGCAGGAATAGTCAGCAAAGTTACGATGACGCTTTCTTTAATCAACTCGAATAACGATCTCGATTTTGTTGGCCGAGTTATCAAAACTCCTTGTATTTTATTTTCGCAGCTGTGTAAAATTTCACTACGTTGAAAATTGTTACAGAATCTCAGCACAAAAGATAACGAAAGAAATCTTTGTCAAGATTTGTTGACAATTAGCTACATTTGAAAACAGCGACTCGGACTTTAAAGTGCACGCCCTGGAGCTACTTGTACGCGTCAGACTTTCCTTCCAAAAACTTTCGCAAACTTGCTAAACGAGCAGAAATGATAAGAAACTATCAAAAACAGGTTTTGGTTATGATTAAGCACTGTTTGAGAAATTCACAAATTACTTCGATACCAGAGTAGAGAGATTTCTTACATAAACTTTATTCTTTAGACAACATCTACGCGAGAACCGACGACATGTGGCAACCCTCCACACGTAGGGGCCAAACCACCCCCCTAATGTTTCATGAAGGCTATATTTGGTTGGTTTATATATTTCTGAACCAAGTTTGCCAGATAAGCTTGTTTTGTTCTCCAGTTTATTTTAAATTGGAAGTTGTGACAAAATGTCAGATTATGACGTCATAATTGATGACGTCACCAAAACGTGCTATAATTTTTTCTAAAATCTGATGTAAAGATTATGTCATTGGAAAGGCCTTGACTTGAGGAGTAAAAATGCCGAAAACCGTTTTTAACTATGATGATTATTTTTCGAGATATGGTAAATTAAATATGTTTTTGCTGTCCCCCCCGGAATTTGCTTAGCCATACTGTCCTTCTTAAGTCAGCCTCTCTGGTTTATTTTTTTCAGTTTTTTTCTAGGAAGGCTAATAATCTAGAAAAATAAAAAGCTTGATGTTGTCAAAAATCGTATGGTTTTAGAAATTTGATTTTCGGCTTTGTTAAGATGGTATTAGCAGTAAAAAAACGGGTGACGTCACAGGTTATGACGTAACAAAACTAATTTTAACGCAATAACACTAGAGGGATAATTTTTTATTCCGATTTTCTTCTTTATTTTTGCTTTAGTCATCTGGCACATCACATGTGCAACATAGCTGGATTTGCTGGAAAAAAATGAAGGCTCCAATTTGGGGATTTTTCTCAAGGGGGGACCCCATATTTTGCAGAGTTATTTTTCATGATTAAAAATGCCATATTTCATTCAATTTTTGTGATATGGACAAAATTTTTTCAGATTTCAACTCCCCTTGATGTGCTCTTTCGAACACATTGTAAAAAATATGCATATTAAAAACCTCAAATGTGGCCAAAAACATGACGTCATCACTGTCACGTCACAACTTTGACATTTACTGACATTTTTCACGTAAATATAATTGGCAATAGGTCTCCTACTCATCTGCCAAGTTTGATGTAGAAAGAGTCAATACTTTTTAAGTAATGCGAAATAATGTGAAATACCCAAGAACTGACGAAACATTTGGGGGGTGGTTTGGCCCCTACGTGCCAAGTTAACTTTTTTCCTTAGTGGCCACATTTTGGCCACTGACTGTTCAGGTTTGGTCGCTAGTGAAATATTTTAGTCGCCAAAATATATGCATAAATTAATAATTAGCTAATAATAAATAATAATCTTATTATTATCTAACTGTATTATTAATAACATTTTCCTTGAACCACCAAGTAAATTGAAGTCCCGTTCAGTGAAAGAACTACCTAATGTTGATTCAAATATGCTTTTATTGGAATGATTGATGATCAAATGAAATAGTTTCTGATCACAATGAAAAAGTACTATTATTATTGCAACAGCGTTGTGAGTTGATCACAGTTCTCATTCAGTCATTTTAGATTGATTGGCTTTCACTTTCAATAAATCTTTTACAATGGTTATAATGATGCAAATGTACATGCCTTCAAATAGCTCCATCGATTTACAAGTGACTCCACAAATATCAAAAACCAAAGGTTCAGACTATCTTCATTATAAACTCTTGCTTAAGTTTTTAATATTTTATAATCACACTTAAATGGTAACTTAGGAATGACTTGAGCACTCCAAACAAGAGTAAACTTACAACAACAGATTACAAACTCTCCCGTAAATCGACAGACTCTACAACACTGACGCACTGGCGCTGGTTGTGAAATCAACCATCAAAAAGCGTGAGCATGTATGAAGGAAACGTATGTTTACCGCCATTTTTCCCGCGAAAATATTTGATGAAAATTAAGAAAAAAAGTCGCTTCACAAAACACAGAAATATTTGCGTATATCATTTATAATTCACACAACAGGAGCAGTGCAAACGACACAGATTGTACCAAGTTAAAATAAGATAGCCTCATTCGCAGCTGAATGGCGGAAAGTTTTCCAATGTTTATCAAGGCGGCATCAAGTTCTTGCTGAGACCATAAAGTGAACGCTATTTTTACCTTATCGCTTATGATCTTTTTTAAATGTTCAACCTCGTTTTCTGCTTGAATAAGCAAACGATATAAAACTTCACCTGAAAATTAAAGACTATATTGAAATGGACAGAAAAGTTCACGCTCAAAAATGGTTTGTCGTTTTGAATTTAATATGCGAGCCGCGGAACGCGAATACTCAACGCGAAAATACTTTCACAAGTTTTAGGGCAATCACTAAGATGGATATTTTTTTATTGATGAAATTTTTGACAATTTAAAAATAAACCCAGGTTCGTTCACACAAGTGAAATTTCCTTACAACTGCGAGCCGCTTTTCATCACAGTTTTTTTTATTTATAGAATCCCCCGTGCTTGTGTTATCAAGTTTGCTGTAATGTCGAGTATTTTCGTGTCCACTGAAACAAAATACGTTTCTCAAATACATCTGGATGTTTCTCAAACATATTGTGCATCCTGTCACCGTCGAGCTTTCCAAGCTTTTGCAGTTCCTCTTCTTTTCGATGGCAAATGACCGGATTGCGTGCGTTGTCTCATGCTTCCAGGTAAAATTGCCACGCGCCAAAGTTCCGTCGAGTGGAACGAATTTCGTTGCGTCCCAAGCTCAACTGAATGCAATTCCTTGATCTTTGTTTACACTGTAACATTTCATTTTATTCAGTCTGATTTTCTGTTGGTTAAGGGACCGTTCATTTTTTATGAGGGAGGGGGGGCTGGTGGGATTTGGGAAACACCATTTAAAAATCGCATGACCCCCCCTCAGCTTATCAATTTTTTCACATGGCCCCCCCCTTATAGCGATCATTTTTTGGGATGACCCCCCCAAAAAAAAATTGAACAAACAATATTTAGATTTCAACTTTTTTAATATTTCTGTATTATCCCCCTACTTCACGTTATTGTGCTCACTATGAAGACAATATTTACAATCTCTATACGACAGAGAGCTGTTGTTTAAAAAACAAATCAAAAGAAAGAGAAGTCAATTTCGGATCTCGTAGTTATGGCTCGCCCTGAGCATGTGGCATTTGGCCTCTCATTGGCATCTTCCTCATCTGAATTGATGAATGCAAGAATGACGTTACTTGAGTCATCTTCTCCCCCAGAGTCAATGGCATCACTGTCATACTCATCATTGTCACTTTCATCCGTTTCACTGCTGTCAGTACTTGCCCTGTTGTCATTTTGTGTCAATGTCCTGGCATTTCTCAGTGTTGGTTGGCCAGCTCTGAGAGGACTCTTCTGCTGCAACCATGAATGTCTTACAATTGCCTGTACTTTCTCACTCTTGCTGCTTTTCAAATGCTGCTTCAGCCCGTGGTGGTTTGAGTACTTGTTTAGTTCTGGAACACGTAGCTTTTTAAGCTTGGTTAGATCTTCGCACAACTGAGTCCAAGGATAATCCTCCTCCCTACTTAACTTTGCCTTTTCTTCTGCTCTCTTTTTCCTTTTAAATTCCAGCACTTCAAGATGCTGAAGATAATCCACCACAAACTTCGATTTGACAATAAACTTATCTGCAAATAGAGCAACGTTCTCTGGGTCAGATAAAACCAGCCTGCCACTTCCATGCTCTTTCTTCTTTATATTGTTAATCCAATCGGGGAAAGAGCGCATTACTACATGAGCATCATGAAAGAGGCTCATTCCAAAATGCGCAATAATGGCGAAAGCGACGAGTCGTTTAAGAAAAGGTTTACAGCTGAACGATCCAGGCAGTTTGACATCTTACATGCAAAAGAAGCAATTTTTCTAGGTGCGGATGGCTGTTCAGAAAGGGCGAGTGAGTTTTCCATGCAAGGGTACCAGTTGAAGCCCAGTGATGGAAGAAAACTGAACTTCTCCATCAAAGAGCACAGAGCAATGGTGGAAAAGTTGAATGTCATATTGAAAGATGTAAAGGAACACGATTCCACACTCTTTCAGTCCAATGGGCTTGCTTTAAAGCAGGGCGAAGAATTTGCCCACAGTTTTAATGTAAAACAGATCAAATGTACAGAAGCTAAGTTGACGTAGGTCACGCAGGACATGGAAGCACTAGAAAATAAGAAGAGCAATTATAACAGCATATTCAAAGGCATACTCAAACAGCACATCAACAAAAGGAGAAGGAAAAAAGAAAACCGCAGAAAGTCAAATGAAAGAAAGAGGAAGCGGACTGAAAACAACGTCCAACGAGTCTATGGAATCTGTGTTGGAAACCCGCTAGGAAATGATCTTCCACAGTGCCTTGTGTACCCTCCTAGAACGGCCGTCCCGGAAGAGTGTCTTAAAGTTGAGGATGTTGCCACGTCGATATTTGGAAGAGATGGGCCATACATCGCACAGCTCTTGGAAGGGAATTATTTCACCAATGCTGCAAGAAGCAGAATCACCACCAACCTTGAGCGGGAAGTCAGAGATTATGTTTACACCTTCATGTACCCTGAAGAGTACACTCTGACGGAAAGCATTGCTGCTTCTTGCAGCATTGGTGAAAGAGACTCCCATAGCAGCACAAGCGGCGACGAAGAACTCGACGACAGCGGAGATGAAGATGAGTGCCAGTGAAAGTTGCATTCGAAAATAACAGTGTTAAATACTTCTTTTCAGTAGCTACAAATACTTTTTGTCGCCAAACGTTTTTTTAAAGCAGAAGGAAAGTTTGTAATAAATTTGTATCCTGCCTTCTATGTTTATTCTATAGCAATTTTTTTGATATTCAAACATTATGCCATTTTAAAGTTTTACTAAAATATTTCACGTGACCCCCCTTTCTCCCTTATTTTTTTGGGATGGCCCCCCCTCGAAAGCTATTTTTTTTCGCATGGCCCCCCCTCAAATCCCACCAGCCCCCCCTACCTTATAAAAGATGAACGGTCCCTAAAGTCCCACAACAACTAGCTTTGCAAAGTGAATTCTTAATGCTCAGAACGTTTTTCTTTTCGCTCCGGATGATAGTCCGCTCAAGCTCCTGAAGCATAGGTCACGTTAATTTCAGTCGCCGAGCTGGCGACTTGCGTTCTAATTTAGTCGCCAGCTCCAAAATTCTAGTCGCCATGGCGACTAAGATGGTCGCAACTTGGAGGGTTGCATGTGCGTGGATCCGCGCGGATGTATGTCGTCAGGGTGGCGTAATTTGTTCTAAAAATAGCAAAAGTGCCCCATATCATTAGTGCGCGCAGATCCCGAGACTTACGGTCTCCGTCCCCGGTTATGGCTCCTGCTTAGATTGAAGATAGTTTATTTTTTGCGGAAAACGACATTCCAAGGAAGCGGGAAACTGCGCGTGCAGCAATTTACATACTATGTAAATTTAAGGCTTTCTAAAGTTTTCGATTCTATTTTATCTATTTTCCATTTCACTGCTACATTTCATATGTGCAAACACTAGTTTTGACACCTTTTGAACTGCGTACTTGTTTTATTTATCTATTTTTCTCAGGGTCCATTTTTTTTTTTTTTTGTGGCTGTTTGTTTTAAAATATATCGACCATTACTTCAATTAATCATTTCAGCTACCCTGCGAGACTAGCGTCACATTTATTCTAGCTGGAATGTTATTTGTTTGTTGTTTGTTTGGATACCGACACAAAAACTTTATTCACATGCAACAAACTGGTGTTTTCTTGAGGAAAAGAAAATACTCAAACTACACTTTGAAATCCATGTCAGTGAAACATCGCTACTTCGAAAACATGACATTTCTCTCAAGGCTTGAGCGCACTTGTGCCCGGACACATGCAAGTACCTATCGAAACCAAACAACGCTCGTAAATATTTTCAACCACCTGAAAAATTAATTATGTTTTCTGTTCTAAACGTTAATTTTCCATATTAAACGGTGTAGCAAGACACTAATTTGCCCTAGGCGATGATATTTTCATTCACCTCCATGTTTAACATTGTACTTATATCAAGTTATACAGACGAAAAAGTAGTGCATGTTTATATAGATTTTGGTCAAGCTTCGAACATTGATGACCAAAAAACGATCGTGTTTACAAAAGCACAATTAGGATTGTCACGCCGCTAAAGTCATGAGCTCTATCAGTCGTTATAAATTAAGTTGCTGTTCGTTCTTGAATGCCTGACAATACTATTTTAAAACACATTTGATTTTGAGCAATTCCTTCTCTAAATGAATTGCCTTTAAAGTTCATTTGCGGCCTCGTATAAGGAAAGCATTGTTCGCACTGCAAATTATCATTGTACTATTAAACTGGAATTGTTCTCGTAAATTGTCGTACATGGTTCTCTGTCTGCAGCATAAGTGGATCACTTCCTTAAATCTTCGTTCGCAAAGCCAAGCCGAGAGTAAGCTGAAATGCTACTTTAGAATCTTTGTTTTTCGCAATGTTTATATCAAAATAAATTTGTAACAATTACTAGTACCACAACCACATTTTTATTCTGTTAAATTTGAATTCAAAATGTCAAGAAAAAGCACTTCAATTTTGCATTGCGGAGAATATTAGGCCGTTTCAAGTTGTCCTTTAAAATAATAAATTGCGGTGTTCAACCTTTCATGCACTTCAGTCTCAAACTCAAAATATTAATTTTCCCAATTGATTGTCATACATTTCTTTTGTTCTTAGTTTATGAATTTGGAAACATTTTCTTTGTAACATACTTGAAACCGCAGCGAGGTACGATGAGATTATATTTTGATCACTCTTGGACTGAATCCGTTAATGGTAAACGACTGTAGAGAAACAAGAAAACGACTTATCTGAAGTAAGATATTTCCAAGAGCGAGTACAGTGCAATCCAAAATGATTACATATTTCTTTGAAAGGGCATTCAACCTAGAAAGAAAGGAAACATCAGCAAAATAGCTGGTTAATATTGATTGTATCACTTGACACTTATGTTTTCACAATGTTCTTACGAAAGTTATAGTAATTAACACCAGCATGTTGTTTTATTCTGTTAACTTTGATTCCATTATGTCACTGGACAAGTCTCCAATCTTCAAGTAAAATTTTTCTTGCTAGTGACAGTATATCCTGATCCCAATATTTTCTCTCCAACTGAGATACTTATAAAAAGGGTCAGGAAGGCATTTATATGGGCAGACTCTGATCACTCTTTGGACTGAAACCGTTCAATGGTAAACAGAGAAGAAAACGACTTACCTGAAAAAGGTGTTTTCAATGGCTGTCAACGTGAGCCAGGAGTCGAGAGCTTACACACTTTGATCTAGCATGGCTACACTTTCTATTGAAACGATGTTTGCATTCAACCTGGTGATAAAAAGAGAAAAAAAACAACAAATCAAATAACTTTTCAACGATTATCGGATCTCCAGTTGTTTTAATTTCGAATATTTGCCCCTAAATACACATTTACAGTGCTTTTCTAAAGCATTACTTTATTGAAATTGATGAACAAATCTCTCGCAATCGTGTTACTTTTAAGAATTCGTTCGGACGTCAGAACAATTCCTCATTGCCCAACCGGTATCTCAAAGTTTATGGGTTCGAATCCCGTCACGGACTGAGATGTTCAATTCTTTGTCCCACGCTCACCACAGGATCAAAATTTCATCTTTCACCAATCCCGATTAGATTTATCTACATGATACTTGGAATGACACAGTTCATATATAGATTTAGGCCAGCCTAAAAGCGTAACTCCTGGGCCGGGTTGCTCAAAGCCCGATTAAGCTAACTCAGAAAAAGATAGAATTTTGATTTGAGTTTAGTAACTTTGCGGTGAGGTTTTCTTCATATTGTTTGGCCTTCTGCTTTGAGTTTTAATAATCACCCTATGCACAAAACAAAACAGCAAAACACATTTGTATAGAGGAAAAAGTTATAATTTGGTTAACTTTTAATCCTGGGTTAGCGTTAACCGACTTCCCAGAAATCCTGCCCTGTTTCCAACAAGTTAACCTAATATGAGCCCGCGATCCAATCGATAACCAGCACTTGGTCAGCGTTCAACTTCAAAAAACACGTGACCTCGAGGAGCTGTAAACTTGAGCCCGCGATATGGTCACGTGATACTGGTCAGCGGATACCTTGTTTTGACAGGTGTCAATTGATACATATATACATACATACATCACTTTATTACATACATTCACTTTATCATAACATGGATGTCCAATATCAAGGAAGTACACGGTAAACCAAGGCTGCATGTCTGTCAACCTATTATTTGGAGTATGGCCGCCATGTTGGGCAACTCTGTCGCCGTCGTCGCCGTCGTGCGCACGCGCCCACGAGCAATACCGCAAGCCATGATAACCATGAGAAAATCAACTCATAGGTTTCTTTTTTTTTCCTATATGAGTATGGGGCTCCGCTATTAAAATGGTCGACGACAAATTCAAGTAAAATAAGGAAAGGGTGAACTTATCTGAATTAAGATTTTTCTAGTATGTCATAGTGCACCAGCGTTCGAGAATTACACACTGCAATCCAAAATGGCCACACTTTCTGTTCAATATCCGAGTTCACCTGGCAAAAAGGGAGATTTTAAAAACATAAAACGAACTATTTTTTTCAGCAACAAATTCGAGACGTGTTTATAAATTTAATAACAGACAATTCTGCAGTGACGTCTTAAAGCAGATATCAATACTGTCAGGTATAATTATTTAAGAAAACACTAAATTTTTGTTGGCTGGCAAATCTCAAACAAACTTCCTGGTTCTGCCGAGGACATTAAAATGGTTAAAGAATTTCTTTGCAAGATACTTTGAAATGTATTGACATGGAGGGAGATTTTATTAACTTTGGACTGAAGCCGAAAAAACGGAAAATTTGAGGTGCTGGACTTATTGTAGAGAAAAAGCGTTTCCAGCCATTAGCAAGCAGTGAACTACTCATTGAAACCACTGAGTCCAAGAGCTAAACAAAGTTGCTTTTCTTGCATTGGCAAATTTTCAGTCCTTCGTTTCATAAATTTGCCAGAAACCAAGTGAGGCAAGTTGCAGATAAATTTTTAACACCGGCAAAAAATATTTTAACGTCACTGCTGAGCTTTTGGCGGTACATTTAGACAACATTTCTCAGTTAATGAATAGAAAACTGCGAAGATAATATCTGGTCTATCTGAACCAAGATGTTTGCAATACTTACTTTGTACCAAAGAACATTAGGGCCACGCACTGTCGTACAAAATGGACTTGTTTTCTCTCAGCATATCTGTTTTAAAACCTGCATGAAAAAGAAAAGAGGAAGCTTTGATATACTGACTTAAATTGCGTCAGGTTTAGGAATTTGGTCAAAAACAATGCAGAGCCAGCGGTTTATAGAGACATTTAAAGCATAAATGCTATTCAGGCAGCGTTTGAACGCGCACAAAGCAGTATAAAATTATTATTTTTTGCTACATGAAGACAGTTCATTAGGTTATTTCCCTCAGGATGTACTCAACATGATAAAAGAAATTAATTATTTTCTTTCATGGACTGATACTGTAAATGGTATAAGGCAGAATAGTTAAGAAAGTATTTGGCTTCACACTAGAGCTTGTAATTATAATCTAAGTGCACTTGGAACCTACTTTGATTGTGAAGGGGTAAAATGTGCTTTCTTGGACTTAACTTAGTGACCATGGAAACGTTCGTAGTTCAAAGAAGCCGAAGTACGCCGCCAAGTATGGTCTACACCACACTTGAGAGCACACTTGACCAATAGGAAATGGAAGCCAACTGAAGGCGGTGTACAGCGTTGCTACAGTTCTAATGAACGAACCGATACTAGTAAACAACTTGCTTGAATTTCATTTTCATAGACAGCCTTAACCATAGGTTTTCATATCATCCGACACAGAAAATGCTCTTCTGCAAATTACAAACCAGCTGCTGTTTCAAGTTTCAACCAGGTCATTTCTTTGCAATCGCACAACTCTGTTGAACATTGGACGAGTCACACGGAAACACATTTCCTAGGTTAGCTAAAGCCCTACAGCAATTTCTTTGCTGAAAACCGCGTTGTTGAGCCACTCTAGAGAAATACAGAAATATGTCGTTTGTTCCTTTGTTTTGCTGCTATTGCTGTGTTGCTCTTTAGCAACAAAGCAACCATATGCATTTCTTCGCGATTTTACTGCCGAACAATCGCATTTGTAATATGTATGAGTTATTTTTCTGCAAAAATGCGCAAGTAATATACTTTGTCATCGGGTGTGATGCCAAATTTTCTAAAGTGCGACTTGAGATTTTCAAGTGCACTTGAGTCGACTGCTTTCTTGAAACTAACTTAGCTTCTAGTGTGAAGCCAAGTAATAATTAAATGACAACGAGCTTATCTGACTATAAGATCTTTCAGATGTCGTCTGCTTGCATCGAAGCGAAGGGTAAAACACCACAATCCAAAATGGCCGCTTTTTCTTTCAATGCACGTGTACTCTGTGTTCAACCTTGGAAAAAAGAGAGGAAATGTCAGTAAATGAAGTAAATCTCCTTTTGTTCAATAGAACAGTCTTGCAGTTGTGCGATGTTGCTATTTTCAGGCATATTACATTGTATTCGCTAGCCTGAAATCAATTGCAAGAGACTAGAGAAATGCATTTTATAGTGATGACTGGCTTTCTTTTCGCTTAGAAAATTTACTGCGTACAAACGTGTCAGGTCTGGGATTCTGGTGGTATATTGTATTTCGATCAATCTTGCTCTGAATTAAATCGTTTACCAGGAAAACGACGAACAAATAACAAAACTACGATGTACTTATCTGAATCAGTCATTTCCTATAGTCAACTTCCAGGTTGCGCTAGAGCCCAAGAACTACAACCTGCAATCCAAAAAGATTTTTATCATACACTAGAACAAAAAAGTTACAAAATTGTAGCAAGGGTCAAACTGAACCATAACAATGCATTTATCGTCATAGCTATCTTAGTTACAACTTTTAAATCAGACTTTGCAACAAGGTCAGATGATACGTGTAAAATAAAGATAAAACAAAACCTAGAATTTACCTGAAATTGGGGTTGATCGCAACATCAAGAGGCTGATAAGGAGAGAACGGAGCTCCAAAGCTGAACACGGCTGCTCATAATGGTTACATTTCCTTCGGATACCCCTCTGTTCGTCTGGTGCCAGAAGGAGAGAGAAAACTGTCAAAAAATATATTCAGTAGGTCAATCTGTTCGGTAGTTAGAAACCGGCCATATAACGTAACATCTGTCCATATCGCCTGCATTAACAAATTTCTTAATGTTCTCCTAGAATTATTTTATTTGAAGTGAGGTAGTTTTAATGTTCTCGCCAGAATTCAAAGCAAGTTTGTTCAAAATTGGTGCTATTCGTCAAGTAATTTCTGATTTCACGAAAATGTAAACCATTATGAAAACATGAAGATAAATGAACAATAACCACAAAGACAATTACAACACAAATCTGCCTTTATGTCTGAAATTCTAACGCAATATTTTGATATTACTTACCCGAAAATGTATCAGAAATCACTCCTGAAGTAAAGGAAAAAGATGGCTGTATAACAACTCAACAAAATCCCTCCCAAAGTAAAACTGACTAAATTAAACCCCAATTAAAACCTTCACGAGCAGTTAGCTCAGCGATTGTATTGAGACAAACTGTTCCTGCATAATCAAATGATTTAAATGCTCAGGAAATATTATTGACGTAACTTTAAAACTGTTGATATTAAGTTAGTCAGATCTTCATACCCTTAGCAACTCAGAGCATCAGAGCAATGGACAACAAGCCGGGTCTAAAACACAAGTCACATTCCACAGGTCAAGAGTAGAAATCCCTACTCTACTGATGAATAACTATGCCAAAAGTTTCCCCTCGATCTAAATCAACATTTTCGCAGAGTGCTAGGTTTAATTAGGGCTAAGAGACTGAATCTTGGTGCTGCTTATTTATCTGTAGCACAGTGACCTGTGCTCTGACCTGTGGAATGTGACCTGCAATTCAGACGCGTCGTGGACAACATAAAACAGGTACAAAAACGACGAACGAGAGAGCTAGTAAATTAACTTATTTCTGAAATGTGGTATTCAATAAGAAACTTTCAAACCTGCTATTCCGATGTGTTTGTCTACACGAACTTAGTAATTCTTTATTCCGAAAGTTTCACACCCTCCCAGTATTCAACAATTTTTTCACTGTGTGGACGTAAAAAATTGCTCAACGAAATAGTTGTACTAAACCACTAAACTGCGAGAAAGCACAGGCGTAGCGAAACGAAGCGAAAAGCTGAACATGAAAAGGACATGAAAAGAGAAAACGAAAACGTATACTTATCTGCGAAGGGGAGTTCGTACATCGACGAAGATGCTGGTTCACGTTCACATGACACGACGGTTTCTGACACTAAAATGAACGGGATGTCCTTTGAGACCTCCTTACGTACACGATTAAAATTCATTCCACCTACTAGAAAAGTGTTTGCTGCATTAGAATATTTCATTGAGATTTCTGTGCGTCAAACAATAGAGCATACAATGATATCAATTTAAAAAATATCAAATAAGGCACGCACTCAGTCGCCAGTTATTTTCTTCTAAACAAGTACAGGTATTTCAAATGAAATTTGTTGAATAGTTTTCAAGAAGTTGACTCTTGAAGTCCTCTGTGATGTCACTAAAAACCCCAAGGAAAGACTGAACATGTGTCTTCGGGAGCTTGAAATTCATCACCGCATTTTAAATGCACAACGTGTCTTATTCTCAGTTGTGTTGGCATTTTACAGAGCCAAGCCCTGAAAACTGAAGGTGTGAGGTATTCACCAAGATAGGCACGGAAGGCGTGCTCGGACTATTTGGTGACAACACTGGGACTGTAAAATTGTGTAAAAGCGAAAAATATAAACATATCAAAAATAATTCTGATAAATGTATTTAACATCAATTTTGTCTTGAATTCCAAACATGATTTGTTACCCACAATGCAAGGATTTGAGTCAGAGACAAAACTAGAGGTCCAGAACAATGCTTTTCTCTGACTTTCCCTTAGTAGGAATTAGCAAGGAGTGACAGGCCTGCACAACTTCTAACAATGGAAACTTTTGTACCATGTAATATATGACCCCTTTAGGAATTAGCAAGGAGCCACCACTAATATCGTATAAAAGAGGTAAATCCCTAAAAGACATACTCGTAAGAGCAAAACTATAAAGGGGTCATATATTACATGGTACAAAAGTTTCCATTGTTAGAAGTTGTGCAGGCCTGTCACTCCTTGCTAATTCCTACTGTGATAAAAATAAAATTTCTCTAACCAAATAAATAACAGATATAGTAACGGTTTCTAGCTTGCCCTCAGGGGGTAGCCCTCCTTTCCACCCATTCATTGACTGACAAGTTTTTAACAAATCCTTTTTCATGGGGAAAATGTCTTTTTCCTGACCATTTCCCGACCTTTAACAGGGTGTCTAAAAAAACTCGAATAGCAAATAGCGAATAGAGGCGAATAGTCGTCAATAGTCACCGATTTAGGTCAGCACTGATCTGGGTTCGTTGAAACTGATCACGTGAAAAAAAAACACAATAGAATACGAATGTGAGGTAAGTGCTCTGTGATTAGTTTATCAACTGAAAAGACACAAACGAGCTGCTCTGATAACCGGTTATAAAAACAACAACATCTAAGCAACATCTTGCGTTAATTAAGTACCCAAACAAGCATGAGAATTTCAGTGAATTTATTACCTTTTCTTCTCAGGACTTAGGCTAGGGCTGACAGTAAGAAAACAGAAAACACAAGGATAACCTAATAAAGACGTATCTACGCTTTTGCAGCGGTGAAAACAGAAGAAATTACGTTTAGAAACACCTTTTGAACTGATAAGCATCTATGCTTTTTAGCGGGAAAATTGGGTACCAAATTCCCTACTATTTGCCACTATTTGTCCACTATCCGCCACTATTCGCGACTGTTATAATAATAATAATAATATAATAATAATGGCATTTCGGGCAGTATATCCACAGGGTGGCTCTTCGCCTGCCCGATGCTAACTAAATTTACAATTAAAAAGATATCTAAGAATTAAAAAGATATCTAAGAATAGTTCGCCACTATTCGAGACTGTTCGCCACTATTCGCACTATTCGAGACTATTCGTACTGTTCGCACTATTCGCTATTCGCGACTATTCGCTACTCGGGTTTTCCAGACAACCCCTTTGGCAACCCTGCATGTGAATTCGTGTTGTCGGTATTTTCACAACTTTAGCGGGAAACACTTACAATTCTCAGGCAATTATCATTACTGAGAGACATTAAAATCTACTAAAATAAAGTGTATTTGGTCAAGTTCCCTTTATTGATCTCAGTTGAAATGAATTAATACCAAATGACTGGTCTGGCAAAAATATTGGTACGCAAATCAGTAATGACGGATGCACCATTTAGTAACTGTGGAAATCAAGAGAGATTGCATACACTAAAATTCTGTTGGAAAGCCGTCGAATTAAAAAGTTGATTTTTCAGCGTAAGTTGTCAACGGCCGCACAAACGTCTATAGAAAAATACAAATTGAAATATGTGTTTTGAGACAGGTTTCGAAAACGTTTTTTACAATAACTGCAGAAATTTGATCTATCCTTGGAGCATAATCTGTGATTACTGGTTGTTACGTATATACATGTTGAGCATTCAAAAATTGCATATATTCAGAAACTTTCTGATGGAAGACACATTTACAGGTGGTCTCATATGACCTTTCTCCCTTTAGAATTATGGTCTACGGAGAGAGTGTTTTCGTGATCGCGTGATATGGCCATGCATTCAATGTTTGCGGAGGCAGCGTGGCCGAGTTGTTAGGGTGCCGGACTTGAAATCCGGGGGGGCGGGTTCAAGCCCCGCTCTGACCACTTAGCTGGAGTTGTTTCTCGGTAGACCCTAGTTCAACTCCTCGGTCATGCTTGTAAATAGCCAACTGGTCTGCCTCCCCCCGGTTGGGATTTTTAAGCCTATTACGTTTAGCTGATATATTTGTTTCCTTCATTTAAAGTGGCATGCCTGTGAACTAGCTAGGTGTAGCTAAGCGCATTGACCACTATAAACAACAACATTTGACATTTTTTTTTTTTGCAACAATTGCAGCAAATGTAATCAGTAGATCAGAAATTGAGTGCTTTAATTTGGGCTTATAGACTTGAAGTTAATTTAAGCTCATTGACATTTGAGGGACATCAAACATCGGAGAATTGATTTTTATTAGTTGTTGCCAAATAACTCCAACTTGATTTCGGCTGCAAGTCATTGTTTACATGTCACTTTTCAGGGAAAGCGGCCATCTTGCGGGAGTGAGTGAAATGTTATACCGGCGGACAAAAATAGGAAAAACCATAGTAATGTCTAACATAATAACATCTTAAATAGCATTTCCCATTTCATTAAAGAAAGTGTAGTTGGATTTTCGCATATTATATGCCAAAGCTAACTTTAAAACTCATGCAACAAGCACCAAAGTATATTTACGCTCGCACGATTTCTTCTTCATTTTTCTACTTGGCGAAAGGAACCCAGTGAAAAGACACTCGACTCGGTGCGTGTTTTTTTTACGCATCAAACAGTGAAGTTACATGTAATTCGCGATGAATCAACTTTCATATCTTCGATACATTGAAGCAGCGATTTTTAGGATCTTTTGCACATCACGCAGAGAATAACTTGACACTCACTCGTGATTTATATGGCATTTTGGGGGATGACAGCCATTTTGCCGAAGCGCAGAAATTGGGAACTTTTCCGACAAAGATAAAAGATTGGAAGAAACATAAACAAGCATTAAAATCTTACCTTACATTGTCCTTTTAACATGAACAAGTGATAGGCAAAAACTTGAGTACACAACAACGAATTATAACCATGTACACTGCAGCAGTCAAGAGAAAACCGGCGAGCGACCCCGACTACAAAAAATGTTATGTTTACACTTTTAAAGCTCGCGCAAACTTTGATGCGCTGCATTATGGGAAGGACTTCCAGCCCTCTGGACACGAAGAGTGGAACACCACGACGCGAAGAGAAATTTTCCATGGGATTAAGAAGCTTCGACACGAAATTTAATGATCGGTTTTGTCCCCAATCTGTCCCCATAGTTGTTGCTGCCCTACATGCCAGCCGGCATAATGGGCATAAGTGAACAAAAAAAGAAAAAACACGAATGGACAGACTACTTGCTAAACCCATAATTTTCTCAATGAAAAATGCAATTTTGATTACAGTTACCTGAAACTCCAACTTGGTGTTTAGCATAAGGTGGTACTTTACTTTGCCTCCCTGGAAGCCATTTTAACAGCATGGCATAGTCACCAACAGCATGATGGTAACTGAAGCCATGATTCAATGCCACAGGTATCAGGTAGCTCTGAGCAATTGGTACTTTCATCCACACCGATTTTTTTTTTAACCCTTTTCCAGTGTAGAATACTATCTGAATGACATGCAGTATGTATGAAGCGCCATAGTGGACAATATTGTTATTCAAGTTATATTATTTTTAATAACTATATTGGGCTATGACAAATACATGAAAGGCTATGACAAATATATTAACGGCTGTAACAAATATATGAAAGGCTATGACAAATATATGAAAGGCTATTGCAAATATATTATCGGCTGTGACAAATATATTAACGACTGTTACAAATATATTAAGGACTACCTCGAAAAAATATTTACGGCTATGACGAATATATTAACGCCTATCTAAATGAAGTTACTGCTATTGTGCCCACTGTATTAATGGCCAGTGGAGTCAACTAGACAAAATGGCGGCGGAGGTGGACGATTTAGAGGCCTTTTTTTCTTCACTCGATTCCTTCGCTTTTTCGTCAAGCTCAGCGAAATCTACACAGTGATAATCTCAATGTTTTAGAGTATTTTGAGCGCAGGTTAGATGATCACGCCCACGTCATTAGATCCGTTATTCTACAATGCGAACAACAGAGCGCAAGCGAAGACTAAATTCAGCTGTTGGATTTGGTCCATGAAGAAGTCAACGGTTTAAATGATCAGGTCCAAGACTTGTGTAATACACGGAGAAACTTTGCTTCGGAAATGGGATTCTCGTGTCCAGTGGAACAGTCTACAGGGCCAGGCAGGCCAAGATTTCACATTCCCGAAGAGGTAATCAGAGGATTACATGATGTTCATGGCGTTTGGATAGAAGTGGCCAAAGAAGCACGTGTTTCTTACAAAACAATTCTACGAAGGCGACATCAGTATTCCATGGCAGTTAGTAACACAACTGGTCCAAGAATCACTTACTCTGATATTTCAGATGCAAGACTTTGTGAAATTATTGGTGAAGTACTTCAAGTGATGCCAAATGCAGGCGAAACGTACGTAATTGGGTCATTACGAAGTAGGGGAATGTGTGTTCAGAGGTGGCGTATACGGGAAGCGATTTTTACCGTGGACCCAGGTAGCCGTGCTCTCAGGCGATGTCAGGCAGTTGTGAGGCGAACATACAATGTTCCCTGCCCAAATGCACTTTGGTAAGATAAATTCAAATTCTTTAATAATTATCCAGATCCTGGAGATAACCCTGGATAGCCAACCGTAAAATTTACGGTGCAACGGTTTGTAAATAAATTACACTTTGGCATTTCATGCTGTAAATGCGTTCAGTTAAGTGGGAATCTCCACTACTGTAGAACCTTTTAAAGCCCCCCCACCCGCTGTCGTGTCAATGTCATTGCTCTCAACAACTCTCATAGGATCGTGCAGGAAAGGAAAGTGCAGCATTGCTCACAAGACACCAAACTTGTCCATATTAAAAAAAAATGAAGTTTTAACCACACCTTGTGCTAATTTATGTCCAACCCCTGTTAAGTGGCCAACCTCTATTTAAGCAGCCACTCGCCATTTCCCTGAGAGTGGCAAATTTGGCAACATTATAGAGGTTTGACTGCATACCAGAGTTGCATATCAACTTGCACAATGATGAGACACTAAAATTGACATAATTGTTTTTCAGTGAGAAACTAAACCAGAATCAGAGCAAAAAAACCCTAAGGTGCTTAATACATGATAATAATAATAATAATAATAATAATAATAATAATAAGCAAACATTATGTGAGGACGATAATAATAATAATAATAATAATAATAATAATAATAATTTTTTTTTTAATATTAATAATAATAATAGCAAACTTTATTGAGCACTTTTCCATACAAACTTGAATCTTACATGTGTCTGGTAAAATTCAGAAATTCTGTTGTTCCTTAAGTTTTCGGTAATTACAATAGTAATAATAATATCAAAATAATAATAATAATAAATTATTATCATCATCGTCATATCATATATGTCATGATATCATGGTTACTACAACTAATGCTAATACTACTACTACTACTACTACTACTTTTTTTTTTTTTTAAATAAGGTATATACAAGGTAAAAGTAAGTAAAGGAAATAAACTATTAAAACCTATTTCAACAGTGTTTACATAATGGCTCCCTCCTGGGTTTCAACGTCAATATCAATGTTCTTAAAGTCACAAAAGGCTTTCCTTCTAGCTCTTGAACCTCTTAGGCAGATTAGTGCGGATCTTAGTAAAGCGAAGGATGTCCTTGCTCTTATCCAGGAGATTGTTTTAGCATAATGTTCTCCTTTCTTGATGGAGATCAGCTGCGCCAGTCTGGAATGGTATTGCAGGCACTCGTTTCCCATGCCGCCTGTTGACGTGAAAATAAGGGGTGTAAAAGTTCCTTGTTCGATATCCAAAACCCTCCTCGCGTAAAGACGCTTCTTCTCGTTCTCATGATTGCGGTATATCTGTTGGAGCTCTAGGTCCCTATACGAATCAGCATTAGGGTGACAAACCCTCACGTCAAAGAATGCTGATCGTTGGTTCTCCCAGAACCCGCGCGCATGAATATCTAATCTCGCATCTGGAGCTCGATTAGAACCTCTTCCCAGCTGTTCACCCGAGATGTCTTGCAGGACAGGCTCAATCTCAACATCGGTACAAACCATATTCAGGAGTTCGGCTTCTAAGTCCCTCAGCTCATTGTGACGTTGGGTAACGAACCCACCTCTCTTGCATATCATTGCGTGGTCCACTGTAAAAGCATCACCGCATACACAGGTGGAGGGGATATCATCGACCGGCCAATCGTAGCGCAGTTTGATTGCATCGCGGAACTCTCTCTTATTTAGATTGAAACCCATTTCGCGAAGGGGGAGTACCGTCAGCCAAACAGATGACCCTTTTTCCACAGCAAGGTCAAGTGCCCGTTGGACTTTCTGTGGGGCTACCCCTCTGATATGCTCTGCCCTGTCTTGGAGCACCGTTGCTCTCTCACTCCTCATTGCCTGTTGTAGTGGCTTGACCAAAGAATCATCCGGCATCTGATGGGATTGAGCCACGATCTGTTGGACCAGCGGGATGGTAACTTTGACGGAGGAAGATTGCTCAAGATTTGCGTCAAGACACGGGTTTGTCATGCCAAGCCCCCCTAGACAGACTGGCAATGCTAGAATGTCCCTGTCCAGCCGAGTGCACCTATGCTCCGTAATTGCAGGGATGAGCACCTTAGATATGGCATTCTCCAAAGGCTCCAATAATTCTTGAATATCAGGCAAAGTTCTCAAAAAATAGGTCCATCGGTGCTTGAGGCCAAAGGTGTAAGCAGCATAACACGCTTGAGGCTGAGAAAGAGCAAACTCTGCCAGCTTGGTAATCTCGCTGACCCAGTTGGTCACCTTCTCGCTAACGTATTCCTCTAGATATTCCCGTGAACCTATCACCGCACCCAGATGTTTTTGTCCCTCTACCGTCACATTGACAGCCGTGTCCTTGAACACTTCTTTCACGCTTGCCTCTTTATCTGGCTTTGAGATAATCCAACATTTCTTGGGGTTGGGAAAATAGCCAAAGACTGGGCCAAGGCTGTTGAGGACATCCCACCATTTCTTGATTTCCAGTACAGAGCCATCTCCACAGGCATCGTCAGCAAACCAGCACTGTTTAATACTGGACGCCGCCTGCAGGCTTGTGATCAGCGGCTGCACACTTAAGGCGTAGAGGGCCATAGCAAGTGGGTCACCCTGTGTTGTTCCTTCAGCTGAAATGATCTCTTTGCCGCCGGTAATAAACAAGCGTGCCGACTTCCTGTAAGTATTGATGACATATGCTGCAATTACAGGGCAGAGAACCCGGATATTATGTAGTGAAGTTGCTCTGTTAAGTGCATTGAATGCATTAGAAGCATCGATGAGCAGTACCGCGTCCGTGTCATCTGCTTCAAATATGGCATGCATAGCATGTATAGCAGCCTCGCTGCCGGACTTTTGACCTGCGCATAGCTGGAGTGCACCACTCGCCTCAACCACGTCTCCCTTAGAAACGTTCATTACACACTTTCCAATAATCCTTCGTATCACCTCGCCGACCCCTATAGGCCTCACTGCACCTTCACCTTTATCCAGGGGAATCAATCGGCTTGCCACCAGTGGCTCTATGGTTGCAGGGTCGATATAAGTTGTACATAGAGTCCTTGTCATTGTGGCTATTGCCTCGCAAAATTTTGTAGACGACTGTTTAAAGGATTTGCAAGCCATCATTCTTCTAAAACCATTAGCGTCAACCCCGCATGGTCCCCCTGATCCCTTTGTTCTTAACGCAGCCTCCCTTATCATCTCACCATTTATCTCTGAGTACACCGATTCAGGGATATCATCATTAATCGGCCCGAAGAGAAGTGAGCCCAACGTTGTTGGTTGTGGGTTTGGATGTTTCTCTTTCAACTGGGCCATGACGTCATCCGTTAGCTCCAGCACGCCCCCTGTTGATGTTTCGCTAAGGAAACGCAGCGATGAATTGATTTGTCCTTCGAGCACAAGCTTAGCAAATATCTTGGATTTTTCCGGTTGATCAAATGACTTAAGCTTTCCAATACGCCCCTGAAGCATTCTACCTTCGCGTAGCAACTTGCTGATTTCCCCTTCCTTCCAGAGCGCAAGGCGCTTAGATAAGAAATCCTGATGGTCTTTTGTCTTAGATTTCGGGCTTGGCTTTTGAAGTGCAACAGCCAAAAGGACAAAGGCTGCTTTCAAGGATATGTGCTGTTGATCAGAGTTGCTAGTCCAGTCATTAATGTGCGATGTAACCTGATCAATAAATTCCTTTCCGGTTTTACCATATGGCACCAGAAAAACATTCTTTCTCCATGTAACAATCTCATTGTAAGCATCTGTTATGATGGAGGTTGGTATAACAATGAGACTGCCATCACTCCGTGTGCCCCAAGTGATCATTGATGGCTTATCAACAACATTGTGCTCTGGCAGACACCCCGGTACACTCACATTGTCTAGATCGTTCTGCTCTATCTGCTTCATTAACTCTGCGCCTCCTGGGATTTCCCTGCAAAAATAAAATCGCAAAAGCTAAAGAAATAGTAGATTAAAAATAATAGTAACATTTAACCATTGTACTAATAGAAATATAGAAAACAGTAAAAAAAAAAAAAATGATAATTAAAAATTAAGAAATACCCCTACTTTGACTTTTAAAATTAAAAATACTGATACTGTTCCTAACTTCATCGGGTAAAGTGTTCCATTCATTAACAGCATTGTAAATAAAACGCTTTTGTCCCCAGGAGCGACGGGATTGAGGCTTACAAATGTTGTCTTTACTTGTCGTATTATACCTATGAATATCTTTAAAACTACAAAAATTAAAATCCCAGTCAATTAAACCATTTAAGGCCTTAAAAATTAAAATCATGCGATGAAAACTTCTTCTTCTCTTCATGTTCTCCCAGCCGAGCTGTACGAGTGCCTCTGTAGCAGATGAATGCATTGGCTTGTCAAGAACAATCCTCGCAGCTGTGTTTTGCAGTATTTGGATTTTATTCATCAGGATTACATTGTTTTTGTCTCCCCATGTAACATCCGCATAGTCTAATAACGGTATTATGGTCGTCTTAACAAAAAGTTCCCTGATGTTCCTCGGAAGAAAACACTTAATTCTTCGTAATAAACCCAATCTTTGCGACACTTTGGTACAGAGGTGTTCTACATGGTCTGACCAAGTCAGATTCTCATTTATGATGACGCCCAGATACTGATAAGAACTCACTCTATCCAACTTCCTATCCATGATTGACAAAGTGACATCATTAAATGAATTCAGCTTCTTATTGCCACCGATGAGCATAAATTTAGATTTCGAGACATTTACAGTCAGTTTATGCTCGAAAAGCCATTGTGCTAGTCTGTCCAACTCACGATTCAGTATGGTCTGTAATCTATAAGCTGATTCTGAAGAGCAGTATAGAGCAGTATCATCAGCGAACAAGGTAACGCTGCTGTTCTTAAGGACGTTGGGCAGATCATTGATGTAGATGGTAAACAATAATGGGCCGAGGATTGACCCTTGGGGAACACCAACCGTCACTCTCCTAGTCGAAGACGAAACCTGACCAATGACCGTTTTCTGACAACGAGATGAAAGATAAGAGTCAAACCATGCAAGGTCAGTGCTGGTTACTCCTATGGCTTTAAGCTTCTTTAACATAATGCCATGGTCCACCGTATCAAACGCTTTCTTTAAATCGATGAACACTACACCGTTAACTAATCCTTTGTCCAAATTTCCTAGTACCCCATCGGTAAACTGAGTTAAAGCTAGACTGGTAGATCTTCCACGTCTGAAACCAAATTGGTTAACGAAAAGAAGGTTATTGGAAGCAAGGTAGCCATTAAGTTGAGAATGTACAGCTCTCTCGATCACTTTACTGACGGTGGGAAGGATAGAAATCGGGCGGTAGTTATCTTTGTCACTTCTGTCACCTTGCTTAAAGAGCGCAGTTACTTTAGCACATTTCCATGAAGATGGGAATCGGCCACTTTCCAGGGACAGGTTTATGATATATCGTAGTGAACGAGCGAGTACACTTGCTGAATCTCTGAGCAGGCGAGCACTGATGTTATCCAGTCCAATGGCCTTATTGATCTTCAGCTGACTCAACTGCTCTTCAACAAAGGATATTGTTCCGTGCTGGAGAGAAAAATTTGAGCTGCATGCAAAGCACTGATCCGGCAAAGCACCGCTAAAGGCTTTGGCAAGCTTCTTGCCAATGCTTGAGAAATGATTATTCAAAGTTTCGGCAATGCTTGTAGGATCAGTTTGCAATTTCCCATCAGAAAAGATTGCGTTAATTTCACAGCGATTAGATGGAAGAGTTTCTTTGATCGCTTTCCACATCCTGCAACTTTCACCTTTAGCATCCTCTATTAAACGGCAATAATATTCCGATTTAAGCCTTCTCTCCTCTCGATTTGCACAGTTTTTCAGCTTTCGGTACATTTGCCAGTTGTACTTGGAATTTAAAATTCGCGCCTTCTTTTTATGGTAATCACGATCACGCCGTATCTCTAAAAGCTTTTTCGTAATCCAAGGAGACTGTTTTCCCTTAACTCGTTTTGTCTTCATCGGAGCATGATCGTCGGCAACGCTTTTGAAAAGGCTCTCCCAAAGGTGTAAGGCACCATTAACGTCATTTGTGCTCTCAATAATAGACCATGGAACGTAATTTAAGTCTTTCAGAAATGTATCTTTATCATAGTTTTTGAAACAGCGATACTCGAACACCCTGGGCGGTAGTTTTTTGACACCCCCTTTGATGGTACAAAAAACAACGCTGTGGTCACTTATGCTTGCATCAAGAACATCTGACTGCACGATCCTATGAGAGTTGTTGAGAGCAATGACATTGACACGACAGCGGGTGGGGGGGCTTTAAAAGGTTCTACAGTAGTGGAGATTCCCACTTAACTGAACGCATTTACAGCATGAAATGCCAAAGTGTAATTTATTTACAAACCGTTGCACCGTAAATTTTACGGTTGGCTATCCAGGGTTATCTCCAGGATCTGGATAATTATTAAAGAATTTGAATTTATCTTACCAAAGTGCATTTGGGCAGGGAACATTGTATGTTCGCCTTACAACTGCCTGACATCGCCTGAGAGCACGGCTACCTGGGTCCACGGTAAAAATCGCTTCCCGTATACGCCACCTCTGAACACACATTCCCCTACTTCGTAATGACCCAATTACGTACGTTTCGCCTGCATTTGGCAATACTTGAAGCACTTCACCAATAATTTCACAAAGTCTTGCATCTGAAATATCAGAGTAAGTGATTCTTGAACCAGTTGTGTTACTAACTGCCATGGAATACTGATGTCGCCTTCGTAGAATTGTTTTGTAAGAAACACGTGCTTCTTTGGCCACTTCTATCCAAACGCCACGAACATCATGTAATCCTCTGATTACCTCTTCGGGAATGTGAAATCTTGGCCTGCCTGGCCCTGTAGACTTCCACTGGACACGAGAATCCCATTTCCGAAGCAAAGTTTCTCCGTGTATTACACAAGTCTTGGACCTGATCATTTAAACCGTTGACTTCTTCATGGACCAAATCCAACAGCTGAATTTAGTCTTCGCTTGCGCTCTGTTGTTCGCATTGTAGAATAACGGATCTAATGACGTGGGCGTGATCATCTAACCTGCGCTCAAAATACTCTAAAACATTGAGATTATCACTGTGTAGATTTCGCTGAGCTTGACGAAAAAGCGAAGGAATCGAGTGAAGAAAAAAAGGCCTCTAAATCGTCCACCTCCGCCGCCATTTTGTCTAGTTGACTCCACTGGCCATTAATACAGTGGCACAATAGCAGTAACTTCATTTAGATAGGCGTTAATATATTCGTCATAGCCGTAAATATTTTTTCGAGGTAGTCCTTAATATATTTGTAACAGTCGTTAATATATTTGTCATAGCCTTTCATATATTTGTAATAGCCTTTCATGTATTTGTCATAGCCCAATATATTTATTAAAAATAATATAACTTGAATAACAATATTGTCCAATATGGCGCTTCATAAGTATGCAATATAATCCAAGTTAATATTGCCACTATAAAACAACATTAAAAACTAAAACACCTAATTTTGCATTTCTTCATGTCACCCATCTCCCATCCTGCCAGGCCATCCCACTTTTGTATAGACCAGCAGGTGTAGTAGACTTGAAATCAATGGATCTTCAGAGAGTCTTCAGAACTACTTTACAAACCAGTGAATTTGATTCTTATATAATTGATAGTTACACGTGAAGAAGGTGACATGGCCCAGTGGTTAGGGTGCCGAGTTTGTTATGTGGAGGTCTCAGGTTCAAATCCGCCCCTCTGGAGGGATTTCCTCGGTGTCCTGTCAATAGCTCACTGGTCAGCCTCCAACCAGCATGGCTTTTAAAAAGTTTT
>NC_138153.1:6619800-6637300 GCF_964199315.1 Orbicella franksi
TCTAACCTCATTTGCTGTAAAAGGCAGGTCCAAAGCCGATTTGACGTGTTTCTCTCACCATTCGTCGCACATAAAGCAGAAGTTTGCTTTTGTTTACATAACGTCCGTTGTACATCGCCAACTGTCAACTTATTTAACGGTCGAATACCATGAATCTGTGATCCTCTTTCGACACATATGATCACCACTGCATATAAGTCAAAAACGGCCAAGTCATTTGTAGATAGTTGCTTGCTTTGCACTACACCAAACTATTACGTTTGATCAACATGGTTTGATAGCTTGAATCCTTGCATGCAGCGGTTTCTTGTTCGTCACGCAATGTTGTCATCCCATTTTAGGGGGTAGGGTAGGACAATTTCTATCCTAATACGTAAGGCTCCGTAAGGCTTAGAATCACTGGGAGCACACAATCGTGTTGAGTAGGAAGAGACTGAATTGAGAAATGAGAAGCATGAATAGTTTACCATCGCCCCTGTTGTTATCTTTGACTAATGACTAATGACCATAAGATATCGACAGACAATACACATTTGTTTATTAAAGGAGCTTCTTTTCACTACAACGTTGAAGGTTACGTTAGTTTGCTAAAGTGTGTTAAGGTAATTATGTACTGTGCGCGCTTGTATGAAATTTCATTCCCCTAACTTGACTACGGGATCTATTGGCATACTTTCACTGAATAATGTCACTGATTGATCTAAGGGTATTGTAGGATAAAAAGTAATATTTTCCTTAAAGAACAACATTCCATGGCTGAACGTCACATTCAATAATAACGACACAACGAGTCCAAAAAGTTCAGTGCAATCTAACGCAGCCCCACACTAATGAGCCTGTTACTCATATGGTTATGACCATTGGTGTTGAATGCCACGCCCCTGTAACTCGAGGCTGTACGGAAGTACGGCGAGGATGTATCGCCACACCAATTGTTACACACCTTGTAACAATTACTCGTGTAACCAGACACGAAGAAGCCACTGAGAAAAGAATGATCACAGATCAGCAGCTGGTAGGAATAACTGTTGCTTGTATCCACACCGTCCCACAATCCATAGGTACTAGCGGTCTTCCCATAGTTCCCAGCGGCGGTTATAGACTGGCTGAATTTTCGCCTGAAGTAGGCCTTGTTTCCAGTCTGGTGATCGATGAAGATGATCTCTGTGAACTTGAATGAACGAAAATGGAAAACTAATAAGACTACAAAACCTAAATGTTGAGAGGATCACTGAGGTCAGGTTTTTGGGGAAACTGTCCACGATTGATCGTGATAGTCTCGTCCCCAGTCCATCTAGATATTTTAAAAGTGGATCAGTCATTATTAAAGCTTGAAAATGTAAACCCAAAAAAGCACTGCAGCAAGGCATAGTCAATCATCATACTTGTGATATTCTTACATTTAACTTTAAAATATACAGTTTTGCAAATGAAGTAAATCACAACCCTAATCCGCGTCGCGTTTCAACCCAGTTTTCTGTCGTGCGCTGTTTTTTTGCGCTGCGTCCCAACTAACTGGACGCCGCCTGGGAGAGGCTGAGGACTGGTACTAGAGAGGACTTAGAAATCGACTCACCGGGATGTTGTTACAGTTGGTCCTGTAGCCGTCACTTCCATAAGGAAACTGAGCGCTGTAGGTGACTTCAGTCTTGGGTTTGACATATTCATCAGTAGTGTAACACATGGTCCATCCTCCATTGTATGACGTCATGTCACAGTAGGCCTGGAATGCATTTGAATGGCTTCCTCCATCCGGGTCCAACCAATACATTCCATCTTGACAAATACCCCGATTCTTGATCTCTTGACAGTCAACGACTGGACCTGGTTACACAGGAAATTATTTTACACATGTTGAACAATCCCTCGACCCCTGATCTCCAAATATTGGATTCTATTTACCCTAGAACGCAGGCTAGAGAGCAAGGAGTGATCTATAGCCATGCGTAAAATGCACAAATATTTGTTAACTTTATAATATCACGGAAATAGACGACAATTAAAGTAAGCAAACATTTTCAGAATTATTCATACTCAGACCAAAATAGACTAATGCCCCATTCACACCAACTAAACTAGTTAAACTAGTTTAACAGGAAGTCTTTTTGAGAAGACAAATTTCAAACTACCTCAGAACTATATTTTAATCTAACAGGTTTTTACCTCGTTAGTAGTAGTAGTAGTAGTATACTTTATTTACCCTCGGATTGTAGAGTAGCTTTAACAGTTAATGTCTCCGAGCATTTCAACAGCACAATGGGCAAAGACCAGACCACAACACCGGGAACGTCGTGCCCTGCTCTTGACGATGAGTGTGTGGGTTCTTTAAAGTTAAGTCGTGGGGTGTGTATCCGTGTATTCGTACGGTATGAGCAAATAATTTTTAACTTTGTTTATTCAAACCACTTTTCAACATGTTAAGGGCTTTAAGTTCTTCTTTCATTGTGTTTTCCAATATGTTTATCTTGGGATGTGGCTGTTCATCGTGGTAAAGTATGATAATAGAAATTTGGTCACTAGTAATGTAGATCGAAAGCGACCACATCGTGATTACACCCTGAGACATCACAAGTGATCACATTGTGAGATAAATGTCCGGCCATAAAACTTTTTTACTATTATTTTGAGAAACAACACAACGCTTTTTAATGACTGTTTCAGTATCCTAGATCACGCTTCCACCACCTTCCAGCTTAAGATAAAAGAAGCTATTTACATTCAATGCGAAAAACCTACACGAAATCATCAACTTTATCATGTTAATACTTTCCTTGTAATATTTTACGTTGTCATGTTTCCTTTTGTTCTTATAGTCAATTAGCATTTTTCGTACACTATATATTCAACGCTGTACTTTGCAATTCAAACTGAAGATGACAGAAGATTCTGTTGAAACATGTTTTTAAAAAACGTTGTGTTGTTTCTCAAAATTTTAACATGTCTGCTACTATCCAGACCTTTTATTATTATGTAAAAATCATGACATAAATTACCTAGTATTTCGCAGTGCTTTCCACCAAATCCTGCAGCGCATGCGCACTGATAATCACCATCTTCGTACTTGGCCACACATGTTGCACGGTTCAAGCAAGGAGCGCTGGAGCAAGGACTCTGTTGCCGGGGGTGGGGGAGAGAATTCATGTCATTAGAGTTACGTTTTTATGGGAATTTACGCTAGTGTTAATTAAGGTTTCGAAACTTTACGCGACCTAAATTAACGCGAATCAGAAGGAAACAAAGCTTTCTAATGAAGGGAATTAACGCGAAAGAAGAGCTTTAATTTCAGGAATGAGGAAAATCAACGCAACGTATTACGACTTGTTGTATTTATCTGAAATGCTCCCTTACTATGGGGAGCAGGGGCGGTGCAGTGGTGAGAGCGCTCGCCTCTCACCAAGGCATGTTGCCCGGGTTCGATAACTGCCCAGCGGTGTCATATATGAGTTGAGTTTGTTGTTGGTTCTCGCCTTGCTCCGGGGCTTTCAATGTTTTCCTCCCTCCACAAAAACCAACATCTCCAAATTCCAATTCGACCAGGAGAGAGGACCCGCGTAAAACTAGTTGAGACTGATGTGGCTACCTCTCTAAATATTGTAATTTAATTTATTTATAAACAAAAACGCCGCACTTTAACAGCAGCAGCAAAATCACAACAACCCCCAAGCAACAGCAGCAACAAGAACAATTTATTTCGTCAGTGTAACAACTACTATGTAACAAAAACTTACTTGCCTTTATGCTTAAGTGATGAAACACCGCGTTTTCAAGAAACTTGTCGGAGTTATTGTGTCGATCGCTTGGCAACAGTTCACACAAAGTCCATCCATCTTGATCAGAAAACGCCGCCAGATTGGTTGAGAAACACGAAGAATGGTCAACACAAAGCTTACCGCACTCTCCAAGCTTTTTCACAGAAGCAGACATTAATGTAGTTAAGTTCAGGTATCGAAATTTGTGCACAGCAAATTTGGCGAAAGCGAGACCGTCCCCTGAATTTCGCTTCAAGTTTGTCGTACCATCAACATGAACCATGTTTGCAGAGACACTAAGAAGAAGAATTGCTTCTAGAGAAGCGGAGGCGAAGCTAATCATAGTTAGGTCCAGTTACATCTGTGTTACGCTCTGGTAGCCCGTTTTATTCGTGTTCATGAACCGGCTTTATAGAAGCTTCTTTTCCAAAAGGAAAATAATGTTAACTCACACCTGCTTTCAAGCCAAATCAAATTTCATATAACTTGACGAAAGAAGTTGATGTGACTTTCTAATGTTCAGTTGTGAAACTGTGAAGCTTCCTTTACGGATCGTCGATTCTGTGAGGTAAAACAAGGACGGAACGAAGACGAGAGGTTGAGTGTACGAAGCTGGTTAAAAACACGGTGGGGAGAGGTTTTTGATTTGCATATGAATGTTTATGATAGACATTTGCTTCCTTTGCTTATTTTACCAGTTTGCAATTATCGAGATTTAATTAAAAAGGGACAAAAAAATTAGTAAGGTTGGTTTTTCCTTCGGGTATGTAAAAATATACCATTTTCTCATCTTGAAATATCCTTCGCTGCCTTCACGGTCACCTAAATCTTTAATTTGCAAACATTTCTTTATCATTCGTTATTACAAGATTCTTGAGAAAGAAAATGTTAAATTAGTAATGAAGGTAGACCCCCTCTTAGTTAAGTTGTTCAGAAAATCGAGCAATAATTTAAGTCTGGAGATGAAAGCACTCCGCCAGAAAAGCCGGCCTTGGGAATGTTCAATTCGTTCAAAATATTATAGCTTCTCAAAATAGTTTGTTTCCCCTCTAGACCTTTTTCATAAATGGCTGCCAATTTAAAATTCTTTTGTTTGCATTTAAATTAGCCTCACTAGTTTGAATTATCCACTCAAAAACGAGGTTAGTCAGGTTAGTTTTAATACTTACAAAATAATTTATAATTGGCAGCCATTTATGAAAAAGGTTTATACAACTGCTCACCTAAAATGTAATAAATTCCGAACCCATTTCGACAGGAAAGTAGATTTCGTGAAAGATATAACAAGTTATGTAACTTGTAAACGCTTCAAACCTTTGTTTTCTTAAACAAATTTGGCAGTTTGCACCTTTTTACAAATTGGCGCACTAGAAAAGATATTGAATGCAACGAGAGAACCTCCGTTGAGTTCACAACGAACAGGACACACATTTGCGGGCTTTTAATTAAATTAATATACTCGAAACTCCAAAGCTTAATACACATTACCCAGAAAGCTATGTTAATTATTTTTTTCGAAAATAAGAAAAGAAGATATGCCATTTTGTCCTGGAGATGACCAAGCGTGGCTTTAGTCCTTATCAACAACTTTTCGAGGGAGCGAAAGGCAATGCAATTTGAAGTTATTTTGGGAACATACAAAATTACCTTTAAATTGAAGAAAACCTTAAAATAGTAGTTTGCTAAGATAGAAGAACACTAAAGAGATGATAATCTACCATTATGGAACAAGGATGGCTGAGAATGGAGAAGATTGACTCGGATTACAAACGACGAACTTAAAAAAGTTAGGCTAAACTTTTCAAGATGCGCACACCGTGGTGTAAGTCCTTCACTCTTCCCCGCAGCAGTCCATCTCCTGGCAACCCTGGGGTGTATATACGCATTCAGGACCGTTGATGTGTCCTTTCCGTCGCCATGTGGTGCTGGTTGTCCTGTGGTAAGGTTTTCGTTAGAGTGGGTGCTCGTCCAAAAAATCTTGAGTACTTTCCTTACACGTCTTCTTAAGCTTGAAATTGAAAATATTCCAACATCTTTGTCGCCACTTCCTCCAACGTACAGATGACTACTTTTCGACTCAAAATCATTTCTGATCGAAGGGACAACTAGTTGTACTCCTCCTCGAATCAACTGACGAGTGCAATATTTTTGTGCGATTCATTTATGTTTACTTGTTGTTCCAATCTTCCCGAGAATGTTTTTTTTTTTGGCCATATTATTTAGGCATGCAGAGAGCCCGAGATTAATTGGTAAAGAACCATCAATCATATGCTAATTAATGATAAAACCAGTTATAGTGCTATCTCAACGCAGACCAACACTAATAAGCCTATTGTCGAGGGCAGTAGCACCATTGTTGTTAAAGGCTACACCTTTAAAGTTGGATTGAGTTGTCGCTGTACGGAAGTAAGGCGTGGTACGATCATTACACCAAGAATTACACTGCTTGTAACAGCTACTCGTGTAACCAGAAACGAAGAAGCCAGCATAGAAAGAAGTATCGCAGATAAGCAGCTGGTAGGAGTAGGCGTTGTTTGCACCCACGCCGTCTCACAATCCATAGGTACCAGCAGTCTTCCCATAGTTCCCAGCGGCCGTTATGGGCTGGTTGACTCTTCGCTTGAAGTAGGCTTTGTTTCCAGTTTGGTGATCGATGAAGAAGATTTCTGTGAACTGATAAAACGGAAACATAACTTTTTGGTCGTAGATGAGTTATGGGATAAACAATTTTCTATTTTGCCTTCATGACAAAACCGAACACACTCAAAGGTTATGAGGCATAGGCGCGTTGGTCAGCCAGGACCAAGATATGTTTTAATCGACACAATAAGATTACAACAAAGTGGATAAAAGATTCATCAAATGACATTCTACCTCTTATTAGGAAAAATAGGGTCCGTGTACCCCCGACCGAATGCAGTGGTGCCACTCACAATAAAATCGAAGATAAATTAGATAACGCTATTTACACAACACTAGAACAAAAAATAAACCTTATCCGAAAGTGCTAGTGGCAAGGCCGACCCTAGAATGTCACAACTTTCTCAACAGTCTCTTTTTACAAACCGACTAGCCATGAGCTTTCGCGTACTACGCTCGTACCCAGTTCTCTGTTCCGTTTCGATAAAATAGAAATTTTACCACAAATTACATTTTCACTGATAAAATCTCGTGGTATTGGTTCCCCAATCTGACAGCTACAATTTTTCCGTTTGTAAATGGTCGAGGCCACTTGAGCGATAATCATTTTTTCCACCAAAAAATAACGCCAACCACCGTAGACTAGAACATTTTGCATTGCTATGCTGAGAGGTTGTCTTTAAAAATTCGTGTCGATCATCAAATTAGCGGTAAAACGAAAATCCAGCGTTTCTCGCCCGCACACGTTTTCCGCGTCATGCGACAACTACATTGTATCTCTTTGAAGTCTTGATTGGTTCACTGGATTGTCTTCTGTGTTGATTGGCCAGAGTGGTTACCTTTGATTTGGTCTCACGACCGTCAATTGAAAACTGTTCAAATCACCTTATTTGGATCAAATTTTATCTAATAATTATTACCAGGTCTAGGCCTCAGCCGGAGGAAATATGACATCGACATTAATTACAGAAAGTCTTGGTTAACAACGACGCCATGGACCGACGGTCCAGTGCTACTCAGTAAATCAGGGTAGAAAGTCATATTTTGAAGCATTGGTGATAGTCTCTTGCCTGGTTTTCCATTATTTTAAAAAGTAATCCTCCGTGTAGGAAAAAAGATGGCGACTGGTACAAGTACCCATAAGTCGTAGCGCGCAAACACCATAACAACGCCCATTAAAACTTACAGGAAGGTTCTAAAAGCTTCAATGTGGTTAATACAGGAACGAATTCTGACAAAATATAGTTTGCCTTCTGCCTAATGGGCTGTGTTCGCTTCGATAGGTATTGTGGTAAAATATAGAGCCGCCATCTTTTTTCCCCATTGAGGATTGCCTTTTCTCCATGATTGACTAATGTATGATCAGTCAACTTACTGGAATGTTGTTGCAGTTGGTCCTGTAGCCGTCACTTCCATAAGGAAACTGAGCGCTGTATGTGACTTCAGTCTTGGGTTTGACATATTCATCAGTAGTGTAACACATGGTCCATCCTCCATTGTATGACGTCATGTCACAGTAGGCTAGAAATGCAATGCGTTTGAATGGCTTCCTACATCCGGGTCCAACCAATACATTCCATCTTGATAAATACCCCGGCTCTTGATCTCCCGACAGTCAACCGCTGGACCTGGTTACACAGGAAATTATTTTACACATGTTCAACAATCCCTCGACCCCTGATCTCCAAGTTTTTGTTTCTACTTGTGTTATGGTTGTTCATGGCGGTCAAATAATTTATATAACAAGTCAAATTATTCTCGCATTTTCATTGGTCGTTACTTATGATCATTTGTAAGGAGGATGTATGAATGACGCCAGTAACATTTTTTGTTCCTTTATTGTACAAAATAAATAGATTCCATGTTGCCGTGCGTCTGTTCAGTAATAGACCACAGAATACTTAAAAACGTGGTAAGAACTTCAAACACACACTCGGCTATCACCTCATGGACCACTATTTTGTTCTTACCATATTTTGACTTCATCTGTGATCAATTACTGAACAGACGCATGGCAACATGGAATCTATTTGTTTAAATCTTTCTCACAAAGCAGATTGCAAGTACCTCGTGAGTGGTCGACCACATCGTGTGGCTGCATCACAAGTGACCAGATTGTGAAACAAACGATTATACGTCATAATTATGAAGAAAAAAAAAACATGTCATAAATTACCTAGTATTTCACAGTGCTTTCCATGAAATCCAAGAGGGCAGGCGCACTGATAATCACCATCTTCGTACTTGGCCACACAAGTTGTACTGTTCATACAGGGAATGCTGGAGCAAGAACTCTGTTTTCACCAAAGAAAATAATTGTCAACAGTGACACTGAGTACATGCTGTGATTTAGACGTACGTTAATTCAGATTTGTAAGTTTGCTAATTTTTTCAAACTTTTGATTTACTGATCACCACCTTTTTGCTTATGTTTGTGCTTGTGCTTCTTTCATACTGAAAACCAGGCTCGGGGGGGGGGGGGCACTCCCATATAAAAATCACGGGGGCTTGTCGTACCTTTTAGAGGTTAGAAAAAGCGGTTTTGGTTCCTCATTGGGTGTTCACCCTCAAATAGTTCACATCCGGAGCTTTTGTGGTACCTTTTGGGGTATTGCGCCGAAAAAAACATATGGCATGAGATAATGTTCGTTTTTTTTGAATTGGTACCTCTGAGGAGAGAAAAAAATTTCAATTCACGCTCACAATGCAAGATCTTGGTACCTTCTCTTAGATGGTCTTTTCAAAATTTCCGACGAGCAACCCCCGTCCCGGCCCCCCGGAGCTATCTGTTTTATATAAAGAAACCAAAAAGTAGAGTTAATGTTATCGACGTCACTATACGTCTGTCCCCCGATAGATCATAAGTAACAACCAATCAAAACGCGCGAATCGTTTGACTTATATATAAATACCCAGTGATATTCTAACTACACGTCTTAATTTGAAAGAGAAAATTTTAATGTTGCTCATACTAAGTTCAAGATTATTGTAAAAAATTAGAAATGGTCAATTAGTGATTCCGTGCGGAGAATTTAAAGCCAAGTCTTAAAGTCTTTGCTGTTGAGAATGCGTGTCACATATCGATTCAGTCTTAATATAAAATCTGTTTCAATTATTTGTGACACTTTACGAGAACACGACTGTGGCCAAGGCATACGACCGAATATCGTATTTTACTGTATAGTGATCTTGTAATAAACAAAAAATTGTTCCTTTTTTGGCGATGACAATTCTGTATTCAAAACGACATAACAGTTACCGAGAAACCGTAGTACAGTATTTTATTACAGTTGAACTCTCAGGGGAAACGAAAAATAGTTCGAAATAGCGGGAGTTCGAAATATCCGATAGTAAATGACGGAAGGACAAATCCAGGAGGAATGGTTTGGAGTTCGAAATAACGGAGAATTCCAAATAACCGAATTTGAATTTTCGGGGTCCAACTACACTTACCTTGATACTCAAGTGATGGAACATCGCGCTGCCAATGAACATGTTGGAATTGTTGTATCTATCACTAGGTAACAGTTCACACAAAATCCAGCCATTCCCATCACGAAAGGCAGCCACATTAACCGAGAAACACGATGAGTGATCGACACAAAATTTACCGCACTCTCGAAGCCCTTTCACCGAAGCTGACCACGATACAGTTATGTTCAGATATCGAAATTTGTGCACAGCAAAGTTGGCATAAAAGACACCGTTCCTGAAATCTCGCTGCAAGCTTTTTGTGTCGTCAACGTAAACTTCAGTTATTCCTTGGAGAAACAGGTTTGCAAAGAAAACAAAAATAAAAATCCTCTCTCTAACTAAGAAGTGAAGCGTATTGTCATGTGTAGTTCAGGGGCACGAATTTAACGATAGAAATCCTTGTTTTAAGGTCTTAAAATAAACCCGAATTGCTTATCTCGAGCGGCTTGTCTTATTTATTTGTTTTGGAAAGTATTTCAGCGGGTAATTAAAGAAGCCACTGCACACGCACGGATAGGCTGAAGGCTTGTAAATAATAGTTATTAAAATTGGTTCGTTTTATCACCGCAAAGTTAAGAGACACACCGACGAGAAAATAACACAAATTCTTATATACGTATATCTGGACCAGTGTCACAACACTGAAGAGTTCGCTCCATGCCATGAAGGAAACTAAGAGCTTTGGAGGTCTTACACCGTACTGTAAATAGTTCGGACGGATAAAAATTTCGGACGGTAAGTAGTAATGTAAGTTATTAGGCGCACCGACATCATGCAAACCGCTAGTGTCTACATTGGCTAGAAATCTTTTATCAATGCCTCGCCATTGTGTTAATTTATACGAAAAAGTTTTGTGAAGACTAAAGAAACATTTTAGTTTAGGATGGCAGCATTTACTTGTGAAAAAGTGAACTTCTAATATTCTGCTTTTCTCTTAAATTTCTAAACAAGAATGTAGATTCTATTTGGAAAAGTTCCAAATCTGGGTAATCGTAAAAGTACAGTTATTTCTTTTTGTTAAAAAAAAAAAAAAAATCTGCGTCCTTTTAAGCAGGTGCTAGTGAAAACATGTTTTGAAAGGAACCATCACCAAGTATGCGTTTGGAACTTATCTCTTGTTTTTCCCGCGCTATTACTGAACAAGTTGTAAGTTGTTGCAAAGTTATCTTGAAATTTGTCGCATATAGCTTTTATGAGCAGTGCTATGTATACCGTTACGGCCGAGGCCTTAAAGTTCATTACGCACTAATCCAGGAAACCCTTTAAGCCCCTACTGGAAATGGGACAATAGGAAAAACACTGAACCCCAGTCTCTTTGAAAGTCGAGCAATAATTTCAACATTTTTATTGGAATAGAGTTTGTGCACTAAGGGTCGACTAAGACTGGACAAGACAGATAGCAGGATGCCGTAAGCCAAGAGGATCGATAACTTTGACATTTCGCCGAAAATTTACGTACGTACGATTTTGTTTTACAGCACCTGTTTTCTTACATCGGTTTTGCGAAAGCCGAATCAATTATTCGTTGTTTTTTTTTCATTAGTCATTGCTAAAGTTCTGAAAAAACGTCAATGTATACGTTTTATCAGACGTTTGTTGTTATTTTCTGGTAGATCATCTCAGTGCTCCTTGCTGTTGAGTTCAACTTCTTGTAACAGACATATGGAAAAGTCTCACAGATAAACTGCTGGTAGGAGTAAAAGTCAGCGCGGAGTCTTATGAGAGCTTCAACGAAAGTTTTTTCTAAAAGATAAAGAAAGAGGAATAATGAAGACACAATCCTGATACAACAGAAACGCGTGTAATGTCAGTAATATGTCGTAAAATTACAATAGCTGTTACAAATTTTAATAAAAGTCGAATTGTATTGTAAATCTGACATTGTAACAGCAGTTACCTTCAACTTTACAACCTGTCCTGAATTATAACGACAGTTAATTGGCGTACGTTATAATTGTCGTAAATTGTTATTGTCGCGTTGATTTGCAACATTTTTTCTCACAAATGACCCGCGCGCAAAATATGGGAGCGAGAACCTGCGAAAATCTATTTTTATTTTGGCGCCTTTTTCGTGGGGCTGACAGTCTAGAAATTAACCTGCATTGATGTATATTTCTAAACATCGGAATCTCGGAAGTCATCTTGGCACGATCAGTTCAACTCTAAAATCGGTTTTAGCAGCAAAGCTAGTGAGCGTGCTTTCCGTAATTGCCTGTTGTGCGGATCGATGTAAATACACGAGGTCACTTGACCTCAGGAATTTGTTTGTTTTTACAATGCCTATTTCAAATCGTGTAAGCAGACACCATTTTATTAGCTAGTCAAAAGGTTTCCGACGGAGCGAGCCGAACGCGGAGATCACCCCACTCCTCCCTCCCTCCCTTTAGGCCCCGTCCACACTACGCTGAGGGAATTTGAAAACTGAGGTTTTACTCTGGAAACGCATCAAATGTGTTCTGTCCAGACTACGCCGGAGGAATTTGAAAACGCAACAATCAACAGTCCTTTTGGATTTGTGTTTGAGGAAAATGCTGTCTCGGAAATCACATGATTATTGTGACTGAGCATCGTTTTCGAAAAGCTCCGTTATCAAAATGTTTTCCAACCACACGAAAACGAAAAGCCGGCGTTTTCAAATTCCGAAAAGTTCCGTTTCGTGACGGATTAGTGTGGACGGTATGCATATTTATGATCATCACCTTTTTAAATGCCTTAAAGGGACACAGTCAGCTGGCGCATGTGCCCATTACACTTAAGTACCATTTCATAGCAACTTGTATATCACAGAGAGGCGATCCATACTGTTTTTAACCAACTAGGATAAAATGATATCACAGGATGAGCAAAAGCACACTCAAAAACAGGTTTTTCAATAAACAATTGAAAATCAAGCAAAACACTGCGAACTTAAAGTTTATTTTTATTGCCTAAATAGCGTTATCTGATTTATCTTTCATTCTGTTGTTTATATATCAACCTTAAGGCCCCAAAAGTAGCGCCACTGCATTTGGTCGGGAGTACACGGTCCTTAATTTTCCTAATAACAGGTTTTTGCAATACAAAATTTTGGGGTTTACGTGACCGGCTTCGGGGGCATGTAGGATATTATTTCATGCATCTCTTATGTTCTTTGTTGTAAGCTTTTTGTCTCAATTAAAACATATCTTGGTCCTGGCTGACCAACGCGCCCATGCCTCGACCTTTGCATGTGTGCGGTAGTGTAGTGAAGGCAAAATGACCTGTTCTAGGGAAAGTCCTTCCCAGAGATTTTTCCTCGGGAAGGAGGTCGGTTTCACTCCCAGATCCCCTCGGTTTTCTTTCGCTCGTTTCATTGATTCCTTGATTCCTTGATAGATAGATTGATTGATTGATTGATTGATTGATTTATTACATTTTAATGGCTAATATTTCTTATTTATAAATAGCGGGAAAAAATGAGATGATAACAGCAATAATAATGATAACAACAATAACGATGGTAATAATATTATAAAAGTGGTCTATGGTTTGAACCCCATACAAGACAGATCACCTATATTAAATACGAACCTTGTTGAATATATACACCATTGAAAGCTAAAATCAAAGTCACAATGTCCTACGAAAAAATCTTTTACATCAGTCTCTACGACATGCGCGCACATTCCACGACATTCGAACCTATTAAGGTAGTACGTTCCACACCTCAACTTTGCATTTGCGAATGGAATGCAAAGTTGGGCCAGGTAGCACTGTAAAAAACCAACTTACCTTAGAAATAACTCTGGCTGGAAGATCAAAGCATCAACATTGGAACACTATTTGCATCTTACGTTGACACTCTTTATGCTATAGACTTTTGTTCTTGGGCCATCGTAGTTTAACGAGGAATAAAACACAAATAGCGGTGATGCTTATCACCGCTATTTGTGTTTTATTCCTCTTTATGCTAGTCACGCGTGAACGAATGCGTGACGACTTCAAACAGGCTCAGGGATACTCAAAACATACACTCTGTCCACCCTAACAAACATTGGGTATCGTTTTTTCACCGCGTTTTAGGTCCAGTCCACACTACGCCGGAGAAATTTCAAAATGGAGATTTCACTCTAAAAATGCATCAAATATTTGCCTTCCTTCCTTCCTTCCTTAAAAACGCAACAATCACCGGCCATTTTGGATTTGTGGTTAAGGAAAACTCGGCAGGGGAATCGAAATCACATGGTTTTCGTGACTACATCGTTTTCGATCAGAAAGCTCCGTTATAAAATGTTTTCCGTCCACACGGTAACGAAAAGCCGGCATTTTCGGATTCATCCGGTTTGAGGAGCGTTTTGGAAAAGCTCGAGCTCCGTTTTCGTAACGGATTAGTGTGGACAGTAGGCGTAACCGCAGAAACAAAGCTGCGTTTTCAAATTCTTCCGGCGTAGTACGGACGCTGCTATAGTTAACAAGATCTTATTATCTCAATCGGACCTTGGGGTTCATCACTATCGTACCTGGATGTATGGATATATACGCAATACCGAATTAAAATGCACCAGACCGCTACTTTTTCACATAGAGATAAAAGCCAACTTAAGCTTATATACACTACAGCAAATATACTTTATGTCGATGGCTCTTTCCTTGGCTACATCGCCAGCGGGTGTCTATAGTTTACAGTTACAACTGCGTCCACCACCCATTGACTATTTGTTTCTAGAAAACAGCCCTATGAAAATACGCGCGCTGATTGGTTAAAAATCGTGTTTCTATAAGTCAGTGGAAACACAGAACTAGCACGAACTGTTGACGTAATGATGGCGCGAGCAAAGAGAATTTACATTTTGATGATCGAAGTAAACAAGCTATTTTTCTTTTTTTCGTCGCAGTGTTTGCTAAAAGAAATAGAAAACATGTTTTTCGTGTTTCTATCGTGTTATAGAAACACTCGCGAAAGTTTGGGAGAACCCGAAAAAGCTGTGGAAACACTCGCCTGCGGATCGTGTTCCCACAGCATTCCTCGTTCTCCCAAACTTCCACTCGTGTTTCTGTAACTCGATAGAAACACGGTACATGTTTATTATTTCTTAAATAATCATACTTTGTAACTATTACTACCATGCAAACTCAATCTGCATTGGTAACTGATACCCTGGGAATTATGCAAATGACGGTATAAGACTTTACACTTGTTCTGTGCTATCACTCTGCTCGAGGCCGCGAAAGCCAAAAGGTTGGCGACCCACCCATCACTTTATGAGTAATTTGGGCTTGATGCTGTCCTCTTTTATTTTTCGCCTGGTTTTAGGCTTGGGGAAGGCCAAAGCGATTGCCCGTATCTTATAACCCTGTCATAAATAACAATACCCAGGGTAGCATGTTACATTACTTCCACTAGCGATGCTAGAAATCTAGTTATGATCTTACCCTACACACTCAACCCATTAATAAATGTGAACAGGCCAGGACTAGCTGCCCTACACTTTTCGAATTATGACATGCTTTTCTAACCTATTAACTGAAACTCTCTACTTGTTTACTTCGGACTGAGGAAAGTTTTGGTTACGTAATTCATGCGTAGCGTATTAGAGCAAAACAAAAGACTTTTCAAGGTTGTGGACAAGAACACAAACAATAAAAAACAAACCAAAAACAATAACAACAATAAAAAAACAAGAACAAGAATAAACAAAAAAAAAAACAAAACACAAAAACCAAAACATGCCCCCAAATAAACAAACAAAAACAAACAATAATACAACAATAAACCGACTAAAACAAACCAAAAAATGAATAAAAATCCAAACAAAGAAAGACAAAAACCCCAACCACTCCAGAAAAAAAAATCACAAAAAAAACATCAAAAACAACAACACTTAGCGCAGACCGACACTAATAAGGCTGTTATTCAGTGAATAAGCACCATTGGTGTTAAAGGCCACGCCCTCGTATTTGGAATCATTGGATGCTGTACGGAAGTACGGGGACGAATAATCCGCACACCAATTGTTACACTGCTTGTAACACTCCGTGTAACCGGAAACGAGGAAGCCAGAGTAGAAAGGATCATCACAAATCAGTAGCTGGTAGGAGAAAGAATTGCTTGTTCCAAAACCGTCCCACAATTTATAGGTGCTAGCAGCATTCCCATAGTTCTCAGCGGCCTTTATGGGCTGGTTGACTTGTCGCTTAAAGTAGATTTTTTTTTTATATATTTGTTATCTGCATGTGTTTACAAGTACAGTATTTACATTGTTACTAGTGCCAATTATAATATTTAAGTGGAATAGGTGTGTATACAAGTGCATGTCACTTATAATGCTTTGGAGGAGGGGTGTTTTTTCCTATTTAATTATTAAGAAAGATGTTCTATTCTGTATTTGGTTAACACTTTATCAACGAAAGTGGAGAGGTGAATAGCTTTGTTTTGCATCTTACAAGTGTAGATGTAGAATCTCATAAACAAGATCGTATAATTAAATTTCTTTAATAATGTTTTATCGTATGGGCCGGGCATGATGCCAAATAGTTTTTCTTCTATTGTTGGACTAAAATTCGAATTATTGACAGCATTAAACCAGTCGATGACGTTTTTAACAAAGCTCTTAACAAATTCGCAATCATTAAATGTGTGATCAATTGAATCATGTTCAACGCAATAGAGGCATTCATCATCCGTTTTGATTCCGTATCTAAAAAGTTCCTTTTTTGTTACAACAATTCTATGGATAAGTTTGAATTGAAATTCTTTTAATTTTGTTTCCTTACAAATGTTTTTCAGCGAGGAAAATATTTTTTTCCATGTCTCCCCATCCAACTGCATGGTTTGATTCCATTTCGTTGGGCCAGTTTGACACCTCGTGTGAATTTTTTTGTTAATTAAACAATAGAAGTCCCTAGTTTTGGCTTTGACTAAGTTAATTTGTGTCAAGTCGTCTGGTTGGAAAAGGGGGTTGTTCTCGATGTATGGTTCGCTTTCTGGTGGTAACGTGTTTTTCGCTTTTGTGGCTAGATGCTTCGGTATCGCACTTACAACTTGATAAAATTGGAGAAAGTTTATTTTGCAAGTGAATTTGTTTTTAAATTCTTGATAAAAGAATATAAAAAGAATGTTGTTGTTAAGCCATTCACTGATGAAAATGGGCTTCCCTCCAAAGAGGATTTCTTTGTTATTGGATACGATCATATCCTGCCCTCTGTCATAGTTATACAAGGTTTTCAATTCATTAAAAAACTTTAAAATGTCTTTATAAAATGATGGCAAACCGTCGATATATTTTGTGTCGTAGTTACATCTTAAAAGAAAGCTCAGACCGCCGTATTTTCCTAGAAAATGGTCTGGAACAGTTTTCCAGTTTTTTCTTCCCGGTGCGAAAAGTCTCGGAATCCAAACTAGCCTCAGTGCCTTTATCATAGTTTCTACATCGATCACACGTATACCCCCTTTATCTCGATCTTGATAGAGCCCTTCTCTTTTTATTTTGTCTTTTTTGTTTTTCCATAGAAATCTAAACAGTTTTGTTTTGATTATTGGTATTGTTTCTTGAGGTACATTGAGATTTGATGCTGAGTAAACGAGTTGAGAGAGTGCCAGAGATTTTATGATTAGTACTCTCCCAAATAGTGTAAGGTCAAGTGTCCTCCATAGGTCCAGATTTGTTTGCAATTTTTGT
>NC_138153.1:6642300-6744800 GCF_964199315.1 Orbicella franksi
TTAGACCTTGTAGGCCCTTTTATTGCGATGTATTCCCGTTGTGTCTGGTCTGATCAGGCATGACCTTCATGCCCTCTGCTTTATGCTGTGACTGTTATGATCGTTCTGAAGTGGTCTCGCTAACAGAAGTGGTTAATAATAAACGTTTATGTGTAAATAGATGCATTTAAAATACCTTTCGTTTGAATCGCACGTAAAGTTAGTGTCAATGGGTATGCTTTCCTCAAAGAACGAAAAGAAGAATTAATATGAAAATATTATTTATATTTCCGGTTTCAAATTCTTCGCACGTGAACGGCACGTGAGACTTGCTATGACAAAACCAGCCTCATTCCCAGGGTCTCTCTTCCTCCCGACATGGGGTTAGGGACGGACCATCAGGCGGGAGTGGGAGTTTTTTTGTGGCGACTGTTTACGCAATAATTTATTTTACAAGATGAAATTCTCTGCACGATTTCTTGTCGGAATATGACAGGGAAACGAACTTCCTGCTAGGGAGAGTATCTACATTCGGCCGTGCTGTTCGGTTCAATAGCAGGCTAATGTTCTGCTAAAATACTCAAGTAATATTTTTTCTTTTTTTTTTCCGACAATTTGATTGTGCATGTTTGTACAACTCGATGGAGGGAGATGATACGGACCAAATCTTCCTGTCTAAATAAAAACCACGATATATAAGAACAGGATTAGGGCCCATTGAGCTAGCACCCGATCGAATGTCAGACGCACGAACCAACACACATCTTCAAATATTCAGCTGATTGTTTTCCAAAAAACCAGGACTAGGAATATGGGAGTGAACAATCTCTCTCTTACACTAATACGTCAATAAAGAACAAAACAAAACAGTGAAACGTTTAAAGAAGCAAATGTAACAATCATTTCTGGTTACTTATCTGCTACCCATTGCATACAGATAGGCCTTTCATGATCTTTTCTGTAATGTTTATTTTTGTAAAGTTTCTGCGTTAATCATTATTTAACAAATTAATAATTAACGGAAAAACGTTATTGAAAAGTGGGCGGGATCGGGATTCCCAAGTAAAAAAGGGCGGGATGGCGGGATTAACAGGAAAAAATGGGCGGGAAAGCGGGATCTGAGAACCCTATTGTGGACCCTCAACTCGTTGACAGCTATCAATTAGAGGTAATAATGCAAAGAAACGTTTTTCGTATATAACTTTGCTTAGAATCAATCTTTTTTCATACTTTTTTTCGCTGAAGCGCTAACTATGGCTGAAGCGCCTACCAAAATGAAAATTTGGTGGTTACAAGATTTGTCTTGATTTTTGGTAGCGCCAAACAAAGTTGGTCAGCTTTGTCTGGAGTGTTAATGGGATTTATCGCAGACCAACGCTAATGAGTCTGTTGCTAAGGGGGCGATGACCATTCGTGTTGAAAGCCACGCCCAAGTAACCTGCATCAGGTGACGCCGTACGGAAGTAAGGCGAGTTTCCATCACCGCACCAGGAATTGCAGTCCTTGTAACAATTCTGCGTGTGACCTGAAACGAAGAATCCAGCGTAGAACGAAGTATGGCAGATCAACAGCTGGTAATCGTAAGCGTTATTTGCTCCCACGCTGTTCCACTTTCCATAGGTGCCAGCATTTTTCCCATAGTTATCAGCGGCCGTTATGGACTGGTTGACTAATCGCTTAAAGTAGATCTTGTTTCCAGTTTGGTGATCAACAAACATAATTTCTGTGAACTGAAAGATCAGTAACAAACAGCATATGAAGTCACTGTGGGTTATTCCATTGCTGGTGAATTTATCACAACTTTGAGATTTCCCCGTCTTCGATCTTCAACGTGTATTTGCCCGAGGAAGTTTAACTGCGGAGAAGTAGTTGCCCTTGGTAACATCAGTACACATACAGAGAGTTAAAATACGCACACATAAATCTAGACCTCTCTGTCGCAGTTTTTTCACTGTATCGTCTTCTGGGAAAATAAGTAATTTGGAGTGTTTTTTTCGTTTTACATTTTGAGTTTTTAGGGAGAAAATGAAAGAAAGTATGGTAATGATTTGATTTAGCGCCCTCCATCCAAAAAGTTCCCGTTCCCATCGAGTGCCGTTTTTATAATAAGCACCCCCTAGCGAAAGTGAGATTCAACACGTTCATGACAGTGACATACAAAAAGGTAAACATTATTATTATATCATTAATAATATTATTATAGAATAAACTGATGGGACAAATGAATTATGAAGTCCGCTTTCGAGTCCCTATTGTTACAAGCGTTGAGCTACAGTATCCGTTGTTTTTCATTTAAGTATCGTTTAGATATCGATGTATATTTTGAAAACTTAATAAGCACCAAGTCCTTAACAAGCGCTCTTCTCCAAGCAGCGCTCTTCCTTGAGCTACCAAAAGTAACTTAGCGCCCCTGGCTCTAAATCGAATTATCATGGTACATAATCTCACTGCTACTACTAGAAAACATTAGTCAACTTACAGAGATGTTGTTACAGTTGGTCCTGTAGCCGTCACTTCCATAAGGAAACTGAACGCTGTATGTGACTTCAGTCTTGGGTTTGACATATTCATCAGTAGTGTAACACATGGTCCATCCTCCATTGTATGACGTCATGTCACAGTAGGCCAGAAATGCATTTGAATGGCTTCCTCCGCCCGGGTCCAACAAGTACAGACCATCTCCCTGAGATTGTCCTCGTTTCACAATATGCTGACAATCAAGGCCTAAAAGGATAACAAAGAAAAAACATTATCACATTCCTACCAAGACATTCCCACCTCCGTTCCATAAGGATTCCCCTTAGGGGATTTCCTGACTATCACATCGTCAAATTTGCATCTTCCTCACCAACGAAATTAGTTCTGCAACTGTGCCCGTGAATTGCATCTAAGCTTACTGAGAACGTTATTTTCGGAGTGTCAAATTAAACTTACAGAAATGTGACTATTCAGGGTGCAGTTAGATGTATTACTTCAAACAACGAGGGCTAGCCTCATTTGCAGAAGGATACAAAACATCAGAGTTTTCTTTTCACAAGGGGTTAATCGAAGTCTTTGGCGCAAAGATATAATTGTAAATCTTCGTCCAAGGCATTTTAGAACTGACATACTTACTAAGGGTGTAATGGACAGCAAATGAATGTAAGATTACTACTCCAGCATGGAATTGAAGGAATGAATAGCATGTCTCTTTTGAATCGAAGAAGAAAAATCAAGACAAATTCAGCTAAAATACCTATTTCACAGTGTTTTCCAATAAATCCTGCAGCGCATGCGCACTGGTAACCGCCATCTTCGTACTTGGCCACACACGGTGCATTGTTCATACAAGGATTACTGGAGCATGGAGTCTGTTTCAACAATAAGCATTAAGATATATCTATTGAACTGTAGGTTGTGTTCTCTGATGGTTCAACAAGCCGTGTGGCATCGTAAAGCTGCGCGTGTTTGTTTACACGTGCGCCATCTGCTGTTTCTTAAATTATTAATGTGTGATAAACTTGCCAGTTGCATAATGACTTTTAGGGTCATAATTTATTTAACAGCTCTTTTAGTTTCCGCCTAGTGATTGGTAGAGTCCAGGGTGCAGTGAAAAAACAGGTATAAGGTTTCTCCAAAATTCGCGGTGAAGGCGAACAGGATGGTGGAAAACATTATTCTATTATTTGGGGAAAAAGATCATGAAGATGAAACAAAGAAAAGAAGAAGAAGAAAAACAAAACGTTCAGGCTTAATGATTCTACTTAATGAGTATGCATGCATTTTTTAATTTTTGTAGGCTCAAAGAAAACGAAAGTAAACTGACTTTTTTGTTTGACTCTTGTATAGAAAGAGCAATTGATTATTTCATCTTTGCACCTATATGTTCTTCTGAATCATGTACAAATGAATACCTGTCCTTCAAAAATAGTTTGATATCTGAATTCAATGTTGTACTTACCGGAATACTGAAGTGATGATAAAACGGACTGCTGGTAAAATTGTCCGAGTTGTTGAACTTATCAGATGGGAGCAGTTCACACAACAGCTTTCCGTTGATATCAGAAAATGCAGCCAGGTTATAAGAAAAGCATGAAGTGATTCCTAAACAGGCAAAGCCACACTCGGTATCACTTTGGACAAGTTCTGAACCAATATTGGTGATGTTCAGGTACGAAAACTCGTAGGCGTTGAAGTTGATAAAGCTCACTGCATCTTCAGAAGAACTCCGGCGGAAACCTTGTGAAATAAGTTTACAGATAACCGAGTTTTGTTAACATTTTCGGTCAGATAGTACTTTATTAATGCATGCTTTGCTCATTTAGAAATTTCCAAGAAATTCACGTTTTATCTCTCGTCCGAGCTCTTCAACGTTTGTTAAGGATTTGATATGGTGCTATGAATTGTTTTTATTTTGCTGCAGAAAACGGAAAGCGTGCTTTTAAACTGTTAGTCTGTGTTGTTGGCGGTTTTTCGCTTTAACAGTGGCAAGTTATAGCGATTATAAGTCGTGAATTCACTTCCTTTTGTATACATGAATTAATTTGAGGCCTACCGTTAATAAACTGTGATCCAAGAGGCTAGGACCATTGTAAGAACCAGACAGTTCTTTCGCTTTTGGGGGCCGAGCTCCATGCATGCATTTGTCGTCGTGGCTTCAATCTTCTAAGTAATTCTTAATGTCAAGTATTGGTGTGTTTTAAATCACGCTGAAACTGCCACCTGTAATTTCTGTCAAAGCTGGTTATAAGTCCTAAGATAGAGTTACAGGCTGCTAGCAATGATATTGGTTTACGGCTTGATGTGGGCTCAACTGGGCCAATATTGTGTTTTCAATAGAAAAACATACAAAGATGAAGCAGGTGAAACTCATAATAATAATATTTAAAATATAACTAGCCATTTTTTTGGTTGGGGAACAAGTTATGGATTATACACACAACGCCTGGGTACAATTCATAAGCATGTCTTCTTTAAGACCAGTGTTTTTTTTACTTTCAAGGAAGTAGAGATTACTATTTTTCATCCGTTTGCTTAATTTTTTCTTGCTTGCCTGCTTAATTATATTCGCCCGCGCCAGCAAAAAAAGTGTGACGGGCAGGTTGATTTAAATTAAAATAACAGAGGAAAAATGGATGTTAAGAAACAATGCGAAAGTGTTTGCACGACGATATGAGAAAGTCCGCTTCGAGCTTCCAAAGATTCTAATAACACCAGGAACACTATCAGGCCTCAAGAAACAAAGAAATGGGGGGACTTGTACCAGGTTTCTGGGGTTATCCTATATCTTAATATTTAAAGGCACTTCAGACTGAAACACGGAAAATGTTATCGCCATAATAAATTATGTATTCTCTACAAAATGCAGGATTTTATTATTTCACGCGGTTGTTTTCCAGAGTGTGGATGTGATCATATGATGTGAAATATAAAGTAGTTACCGCCCTGCTACCTTGCAATTATCAAAAAAATACTCCGACTTAGATACGAAAGGTAAAACTAAATTATTATGGGTTCCACGGGTATCTCCGATCGCGGAGAAGTCTACAAGTCGGCTGTATGAAAAATGAAAAATGCAATATTTATCAGGGTCATGGATACGTGAGATTTTTTAATGCTGACAAGGCATGAAAAAATTATTTCGACGAGAAACAACAAGCTTTGTCTTCTGAGCTTAAAAAGACCCTTCAACGAAATTTTTAAACAGCGGTACAGCCTGCAACAACTCACCGAAAGTTTAACTGAGATTCCATCACCTAATTATTGCGAAAATTGCTGAATAGACTTCTGCCTTGTGTTGTGTGTAACTTTTTAAAGATGACTGTTATCATTGCTTTATTCAAGCTACTAGCAATAAATTAAAGTCCTTTTATTAGTGAGTAAATATAAGCGGCCGTAATGGGCCACGTTCGATATATCAATATTTTAACATGGTTCCGAAGCTTTCAGGACAAACTTCTATTTTTGGTGTTGTTTTCTTTGTATCCAAGTCTCTTTTGGGAATTGAGAGACAAAACAATTGCCAATTTTGACCCGAAAGCCTCGGAGCAACGTTGGAATATTGATATCGATCGTGGCCTATTGTGCACTGGTTTATACGATGCTTTTATTTTAAATTTTAAGCTATCCAGGGTGACCCATTGGATTTGTGCACTTACCCCTCCTTATTTGGAAGAGGTTGAGTAAAGTTGTGGGGGTAAGGGGTACTCCCCGAAAAATTTTGGTGGGGGTATATATAGGGGGCTTCTTTTTAATCATTACCCTCTAATTCAGATTAAGATATGGGATTTTCGTTACCCAATTTCAGATCGGACTTCTCAACAACAAGCAGCTGTATTTGCGTGACCATGAATGTTACAGTATCGCAAAAGTGTGCAACTTAACAAAACAAGAAATAACAGTAATGCAATTAAAAAACGGAGATAAGAATCAAGTTTACATCAGTTTGAAATTTTGAGCATGACTTAAAGAACCTCGTCAATTGAATATTGATCAAATAATCGTTAGATTAATGATTGAAATACAGTTTATAATTTCTTCAAAAACTTTAGGCTCGATTTCCGCCACTCACTTGAGTCTGGTCTACATCCCTCTTAGAGAAACGCGGGCTCCTTTCTCGAACAGCGGCTGGTAATCGAGCCTAAAAAAACCCATCCCGAATTCAAACTTAGGGCGACCCAATTTAAAAGCAACATGGTCAAATGATCGATACCATCTTTCAGACCAGAGCGGCTCAAGAAACCATAGTCTTTGGTGCCGCACATATAACTTGGACAACTTATATGAGAAAGTACTTCTCTGGGACACTGTTTAGTCAAAGTTATATCCTAACGCAAACCAACACTCATAGCCCTCTTGCTGTGGGAGCGGCGGCCATTGCTGTTGAAAGCCACGCCCGTGTAACTGGAGGTAGCCGTGCGGAAGTAAGGTGAAACATGATCCAAGCACCAATTGTTGCAGTCCTTGTAACATTTACCCGTGTAACCGGAAATGAGGAAGCCGTAGTAGCGAGAATGATCACAGATCAACAGTTGGTAGGAGTAAGCGTTGTTTGTTCCAAAACCGTCCCACAATCCATAGGTGCCGGCAGCATTCCCATAGTTATCAGCGGCCGTTATGGCCTGGTTGACTCGTCGCCTAAAGTAAACCTTGCTTCCAGTTTGGTGATCAACAAAGATAATTTCTGTGAACTGAACGAAAAAGCAAATGAACTGAATGGTTTCCAATTTATTCAAGCTTGTTCAATCCACACTGGCACGCTTCGGGGATATATCAGGGTTGTCTGATGTCTTCCTCAAATATTTCAGCTCGACTGTGTTTCGCCATATTACCAATTATAGCTAAGACAAACTTGCCTAATATGACTGCGAAGTGTACCTTTTTGTTACGCTTCGATGTCATATCAGGCGAGTTTGGTCTTGCCATGGTTTTCAGATATCAGTTTGGTCTCAGATATCAGGTCAGTGACTTGGTATCGCAGGATATCAGGATATCAGTAGACACGGCTTCTGATTGGCTAATTTGGGCACGGTAAGACAAAATATAAATACCGCCTGAGCCATTTGTTTAAAATTTCATAAAGGAGGAGAATTCTATCAACTTACCGGAATGTTGTTACAGTTGGTCCTGTAGCCGTCACTTCCATATGGAAACTGAGCGCTGTATGTGACTTCAGTCTTGGGTTTGACATATTCATCAGTAGTGTAACACATGGTCCATCCTCCATTGTATGACGTCATGTCACAGTAGGCCAGGAATGCATTTGAATGGCTTCCTTCATCCGGGTCCAACCAGTACATTCCATTTCCTCTAGAATGTCCTAATGTCAAGATATCCTGGCAGTTGGTGTGAACTCCCACATCTGATAACATGGATAAAAATGTTATAATCCCAAAACCCTAAGATGTCTAGATTAGTCCTTAATGTGGACAGTGTTCAAATATAAATTAACGAAGTGCACTTGGACCGCTCTGAGGGCAGTATAAATAACAGATATTACAAATGCGCTCTAGTCCAATTTGGTAGTAATTGAATCCAATTAATAGGCCACATTAGAGTGACGTTGTACCTCTGTCTCAGAACGAGTCTTAGTGCAAAACCTTTGATAAGAAAATGTGTTAGGATTTACGTGAAAATGAACATGTAGACGGAACACATTTTAATATGATCATGAATGGTTTCGCAAGAAGACTCATCTTGAAACCGAGGCAAAAGGCAACTCGGTAGTGGCCTTTTCCTTTGAATGCCAAGTTACAATTGGCTCGAGGGTTTGTCGAACTTAAGCAGTCCTCGAAATTTGTTTTTCCAATTATTTCCTAATTGGAGGGTATGTGGTCCTAAATATATCTAATAAAATGGGATGGGCTATAGAGGAGGTCATGCAAGACGCACGAGATGACTCTAGATAAGGTGTAACAATAAGAAACGATAAAAAAGTCAAGTATGGCAAACTAATGCGTTGAAATACCTATTTCACAGTGCCTTCCAACATATCCTGCAGCGCAAGCACACTGATAATCACCATCTTCGTACTTGGCCACACATGTTGCACTGTTTATACAAGGAGCACTGGAGCAGGGATTCTGTTTTTACCAAAAATATTTCATACTTGTTAAACTGGAAAAAGTCAGTTCTAAGAGACAAAGGTTAAATCTCTTAATCGACATCACCTGGTCCGGTCATGATTATAATTCAGCTCTAGCTAGGGCAAGAAAGTTAAAAAACTAAAGAGACAGTCCTGATGTGACCGGATTTAAGTAGGTTAAATGAGTAATTCGTCTTGACTTCGTCTCGTAAAAATGCGAACCATGATTCGACCAAACTCACGTGCACAGACATGCCGCCGAAGTATTAGGTACCAGGTACTCGTTATTTGTTATTCCGCTGGTTTCAATCAGTTAAGAAGGAGCAATTTTGTAAAAGTTTACAGTTTTAGTGTATCAAAAAGGTGGAAGAAGCATTTTATTTGGATTTTATCGTTTTACGTTTGTCCTGTACTGCTTTGGTAATCAAAGATTGAGTAAATCTTAATTGAGGATACCTACTTCACCCGAGAGTGATATGCTAACATATATGTGTTTAAATAACCTTTCTTCAAGACCCTGTTTGATAAAGTCATAGCGTTTTTTCTCGGCATCAACCCAATGAGATAATTTCTTTACCGACAACCTCAGAGTTGAATATGACACTCGGTGTATTTTCCGAGCCTGATTCTGAGTAATAAAACATCGTGCCCAAACTGCCGCGAGTAAAAAAACAATGGCAGTTCTGGCTTTCGAATTTTAAGGAAAATATTGTTCTCTTTGGAATAAAAGCGAGAGCAATAATCAGTTTGCACTCACTGGAATACTGAAGTGATGGTAAAACGGACTGCTGGTAAATTTGTCCGAGTTGTTGAACTTGTCAGATGGTAGCAGTTCACACAACAGTTTCCCGTTGATATCAGAGAATGCAGCCAGGTTATAAGAAAAGCATGAAGTGATTCCTAAACAGGCAAACCCACACACAGTATCGTTTAGGACATGCTCTAAGCCAAGGCTGGTGATGTTCAGGTAAGAAAACTCTTCGGCCTTGAAGTTGATAAATGACACGCCTTTAGGAGTCCGGCTGAGACCTTAAAAACAAAACTAGAAAGTCAGTGACCCGTAAAACAAGAAAAACTCCACTTAATGCGTCTGGATGGGGTTTAAATGATGGCTAGCGGTCAAAATATTAAATGTCAAAAGGAAATTAAGTTAGAAGACATTCTTCTGGCGTTTAAGGTTTTCCTTGGCTTTGAAATGAAACGAAACGAAACGAAGCGAAACAGAAACAAATCCTCCACTAAAACATCCACGGAACGCGCGACTACCAGCCGTGGAGGACCAGGGTACCTTGCTAAAAATAACTTAAGGGGAATTACCTTGGGTATGAGGCTTATATGGGGGATTGACCCTCTTACCTTGATAATCTCTTGCTGTCTGCTGATAAATAACTCGAAATTAATTGATAGCTGAAATCTGAGACTCACCATATTTAACAACTGTATTATAAGCTCGAGATTTCTATTGCGCGATAGTTGACGAGGGCGCAGCTCGAGTCACCAAGTATGACTTGATATAAACAATAGCCTCCATTTTGCGCGAAAATATGCTCGAATATTTGTTCACGGACATTACCTGTTTCGAGAAGCGAACAGTTTTCCGAAAGCGTAGCTCGAGGCATTGTGATCTTTGAGGAACAGTTAATGTCCAAAGACAAATATCCGAACACATTTTGGCTCAAAGTTGTTATTTGTTCGTTAGTCTGAATGTTTTAAGGTGATGGCTTTTTCTGGTCTTCCTGTTTTCCAAGATGATACGATATAGCGTTTTTTAGCGGTGTAAGGCATGGCGACCTTAACCGGACTATAGTTAACAGGGTGAAATGGCGTACAGCTGAGGATCGAGCAGGAACAGAAATTGCGGTGATACTAAAGATTTTTCATGTTGCAAAAAAGTAATTACAGGAAAGAGGAAGAAAAACAGAAATTTACCAATTGCCCATAAAATGTACCTTGAGAAGTCTTTGAAAGGAAGGCTAAGATTATCACCGCTGAAATCAGACATTCGCTCAGTTGGCCAAGTCCCATTTTTGGTTGCTACGAATTTCGATGTTGAAAGACTTGACGTGTGACTGAAGCAATTTCTAGCTTGATTACTTTGTTAGATTTTCGTGTGAAATTCTAGAGTCTGTTTCAAAGCCTTTTGCACCTGTGATATTTGTTAAGGTGATTGTTTACTGTGGTATTACAGGGAGTCTGCAATGCTATTGGTTGGTGTCTGAGGCCTCCAGCAATGCTAATAAAATGAGTGAATTTTTTTTTTTTAAATTTTGCATGTGTAACGAAGTCGGAGAAGTCTTGCTACATTTTCTTTTGGGCTAGAACTTTTGAAAGCTATATATATTCAAAAGAAGTAATAATCACCCAAATGCCAAAGATCGCGAGGAAATTATATATATTGCTTTAATCCAGCCTGAAAGGAAGTACCACCTTGGCTGATTACGTAATATTTTTAAAGGTGAAGTTCTGAAAATTAAGTTTTCTCACAAGCTATTGTTTTGCTGGAGTTTCGATCATCTATAATCTATATAAAGAGCGGGAAATTGATACAGTCAAATGCCAAAACCAATAGAGTCAAGGGTGTCCCACTTAATGCTTCCCGGATGACGAACGTAACAGAAATACGCGTATCTTTTGTCAACACATTGAAAGAGAAACAAAATTGACAAGCTACCTATTATTGTGAGCCTAAACTTATCTACAAGTATTTGTAATTAAGTTGTCAATTAATTTTGAAAGACTGACTATATGTTGGTTTCACCGCCTAGGTATCACCCTAGGATAAATATTGACAATTTAGAAGAAAACTGAATTGTATTAAATATTTAGGAGTTTATATTTACAAGCATCCCAGCTGGTAACCACAGTTGCAACATATAAATAGTAAAATAGCTAAAAATATTGGTATTCTCTAGAATCTGAGACATTATCTTGACTTTCATATGCTGAAACATGTATACTATGCTTTGATTTATCGTTATTTAAGTTATGGGAGGGTGGCAAAGGTGGGGTACCAATCAAGCATCACGCTGAATTTTTCTGTTAAACTACGTATCACAGAAAATTCTTTTCACCAATCACGCGCCACGTAAAAAGTAGATCATCGATTTTACTTTTTCGACCTGGAGAGCGTCGTTAAAAGAAGAGCTTTGCCGATTCAACCACAAAAATGCATCGGCAAATATGTGACCTCTCACGCGAAAACGTTCTTTACGGTATCCGTTCGAATAGCTGAACGTACGGAAAGTGAACCAGCCTGCGAAGAGGCTCCCAGCGAGGGCGGAAAAAAGATCCGGCGGGGACGGAAAAAAAAAATCCGGCGAGCAAAGCGAAAAAAAGAATTCCGCGAATTGCGCTCCCCCTCGTCACCATCCCGGGAGCCTGTCCGCAGGCTACAAGTGAATGGATAATTTGCATAGCGATAGTCAATTTATTTGTTCCAAGATATCTTCAGACCACTTGGTTCTACATGAGATGATGAGATGACTTTGGAAACGATTTAGTGAAATGTAAATTGTGAAGGTAAATGTGAGGGGTTCACGAGATGTGGGCTGTGTGGCTACATGTTGGGAATTAACACGATGAAAGCTGTGTATAGGTATATGTGGGGGATTAATGAGATGAAGGCTGTGTAAGTATATGTAGGGGATAAATGAGATGTAGGCTGTGTAGGTATGTGTGGTGGATTAATGAAATGTATACTCTCTAGGTATATGTGGGGGATTAATGAGATGTAGAATGTGTAGGTATATGTAGAGGATTAATGAGATGTAGGCTGCGTAGGTATATGTTGGGGTTTAATGAAATGTATAACGAGATGTATACTGTCTAGGCATAAGTGGGGGATTAATGAGATGTAGGCTGTGTAGGTCTATGTAAAGGATCTGTGTAGGTATATGTGGGGGATTAATGAGATGTAGGTTGTGTGGGTATATGTGGGGGATTAATGAGAAGTGGGCTGTCTAGGGGATTTATGAAATGCGGGGGTATTTTAAGGGATCTTGGGGGAATATTTAGGGGGGGTGGTAGAGGAAGAATACTTAATTATATGATATCCAGGTGGTATTGTTTTAAGAGAGATTAAGAGAGATGTGTACATTACGGTGGAGTTAAGTGACCGCCCAACCATCCGGGTGGTGTCGCACTTATAAAGCGAAAGAACAAAAGGCTTGGCTGTGAGCCAATGACAAAACACTGACGTCATAGCCAAACTGGACAACGAGTTTCTGACACCGGCTGGATTTGATTATTCAAAATGGCGGACATACCTTAATTTAAGGTTATCATATGCTAATTTGCCAAACATTCTTTATACGCACGCTTATGTCTCCTTATGTTCTGTAACGACTTTGTAATTTATGCTATACATACTGTTATATATTAAAATACGCGTTCACCTTGTGTACCTTGATTTACAGTAGTCAGATTAAGCCTTGATTGGTGACGTTCGTTTAAGGTTTTCTCTGCCATCTAATATTACATGTTGCAGCGAAAGGGTAGTTCAAATTCGTCGACAACGTCTACCGTCTACGAATAAGTACGAGCGAAAACAACTTCCGGTGCCTCGCCGCCTAAAGCATCACAATTTTCAATGTAATTTCACCAGATATCATTGTCTCCGCAACATTTAGATTTGAGGTCAATTAAGTAGCGAGATCCACGAGAACTGGAAGCTATGGAAAGAGAAATACGGTAATAATTACTTGGTTTGGGGCGGGAAAGCTCCGAGTATGAACTCGCCATGTTCAAGGACGTTATTGATGACGATGGCCTTTAAGTATTCAAAGCCTTAAGCTATACTGAAGAAGAAGAAGATGCAAACGATCGCCGTGTGGTAATGGGGAAGATGAAAAGGTATTGCAGCGGCCAAGTAACGTACATGTAAACGAGATTGTTTCAGCAGGAGGGAAAAACTTCCTACCGAAACGCTCGACAACTTAATCGCTGAATTAAAAAGAACCTTGGCAAAGAACTGCAATTTATGTGATTTTTTACGGTTTTTACACAACACTGTCATCTGCGTTCGACTGGTCTTGGGATAAAAGCACAAAGCAGCCACTTAGAATTAGAGACCCCGCGTTAAACAAGTGTATAGACCTTCCAGCATCCGAGATGCAAATATTGGGATCTTAACAATGACGACGGCGACGCCGAGGACAACGCCGTGTAAAATTGAATTTGTCCGGGATGCCTATGGCTTTTAAAACCTCCCTCAGGCTAAATATGTAATAACTGCGTTCAATTCTAAATGGAAATACGAAAAATTAGCAGTTCGACTCATCGTTCGCGTTCGCGGTCATTTTGCGTTGTTGTTTTGCAGAGGACGGCTATGAAATGTACAAAGGTTTACTGAACACACTTGTACAGCCTTTGTTTTGCTCATTAAACCTTTTGTTTGGTGGCGCTCATTGACGTCATGGTTTGCTCCAGACCCCGTCCACACTACGCCGGAGGAATTGAAAAACGCATACAGCTTTATTTCCACGGTTTGGCCAACGGTCCAGAGTAATCCGTCACGAAAACGGAGCTTTTCGAAAACGCTCTTCAAACCGGAGGAATTTGAAAACGCCGGCTTTGAGTTTTCGTGTGACGGAAACATATAAAACGGGCCTTTTCGATAGGATCAGGAAAACCACGTAATTTCCCTAGCCGAGATTTCCTGAAAAAAAAAAAAAGAAAAAAAAAAACCGACCGGTGATTAATGCGTTTTTAAATTCCTCCGGTGTAGTGTGGACGACTGGGCTTAAGCTTCCTAGGCTCCTAATGAAGTCAATTATCAGACGGCGCTCTTCAATGAGTCCAAAGAGGAAAAAGTCGAAGGAGGTCCCGCGCAAAGGAGAAATGCACAACAAATAAACACCGTAAACAAAATAAATATTTAGAAGTGGAACTCTTTACAGACCTCGATCAAGTTTTATATTCTTTATATGTTACTAGCATTATCACGAAGGCTGACTCGGTGGCTAAATAAAGTTTTACTTTATTCTGTTGCATTTATCCGAGGGAATCTGGAACACATTTAAGAAAACTCTTGTTATTCATTAGTAACAGGCCACCTGTGTGGGATTCACCTACCCAAAAGGAAATTGATGACATCCAGATCTTGGGTATACAATTTATTATCGAATACCAGGGTATGTGATTCGCATACCTAAAAGGAAATCCGTGACATCCAGATCTAAGGTGCACAACGACAAGCCGCTCGTTTTGTTAAAAATTTGCATTATCGAATACCAGGGTATGTCACCGGTCTCTTGAATGAGCTAATAATGATAACGCATCTCATTAAATCGGTTCTGCAACCATTTCTCGTTAAATCAGTTCATGTGGAACCAAGCGGGCTATTCACCTGACACATACTACTTCCGCGACGGTCGCTACATGTAGCATGTGATATTCGGCAGATTTAGAACAATTAAGATTACAGAAAATGGACATCGGAGGATGTGCTCTAGTGACGGTTATAATGTATTTCTTCTGTAATGTTTGGAGATCAGGTTCTTTTCCCTTGTCTACTCTCAGAGAGTTCTCACGTATTTTATCGCCCTCTGCTATTTTGTATTCTAGCCGGTTTTCAATTCATTAAAAATGCCTCTTGCAAACGAGAATTCATCATGAATTGCATCTTTGACTAGTCGACTCAAGTACTTGGACAAGAAGAATCAATTCAAGTGGTATGGGGATTTTAAAGATTTGATTTGTCTGGTCGAGACATTACTCGAGTTTACGGAAGATGGCGAAATCTCAGAAGGTCCAGCCCATAAAATGTTTTCATTCAAGGCTGGTGATATCATAGAGAAGTGGTATTCTTCAACTCATACCGTCCAAACCCAAGGGTCTGTTTACGCTACCTTGCGAGAAAAACTAGGCAACTTCATTGCATCGAAGGAAAACCTGCTTACTCTTCAACCGAGCTGTGACACTCAGCAATGTCCGCTCGCGGCCTCAAATGAGTCAACTGCAGTGAATTGTTCGCAGAACACCCAGACTTTGCCAAGCCCTCCCACATGTGAGGGTTGTTCTGTGGTTAACAGCAATCTACAAAACTATTATTATTATTATTATTATTATTATTATTGTTATTATAATTTACAAAATTTATACTGATAACATGAAGGTGTTATTTGCAAAACAGAGCGGATGTATTTTGCTATTTTGTTATTGCGGTTGGGCGGAATTTACTTAGTGGGATGAATTATAAATGATCATCGAGACAAAAGCGGAAAATGACAGCACCAAAGCCAAATTTGTCGCAGTAGTCTTCAGTTACACTAATCGGACAAAAAATGTGGAAGAAGGATGAGTTACCCATGAAACATGTAAACTGTTTGAGATGCCCATAAGACTGTTCTCTATCGAAAAATCATGAGCCAGATTTATTTCCTGCAAGGTTTGTGATGAGTAAATGTTTGGTTACAACTCATTTTTGTTAAATTATTAACGACCTAATATATATTTGCAGTGAGGATAATCTGAATTTCCAATTTGAAGCGTTACCATACGCTCATGCATTAAAACAAAATGTATGACGATTGCTCTGATGGACAGCAACAGACATAATAGCAATTGCTAACATTTAGAAACGTTCGTTAATGCAATGTTTTTATATCAGGAAAAACATGTCATTTGGTTATACGATATATTTTTCAAAATAACCAATAGCGTTTCTAGCTTTTTTATCCTATGCACCTCAAGCAAACAAATAAACTTGGCAGATGTTCAGAGTTCTGAAATTTTAATTTAATTTCTAACGGGAACTCCAATATAGAGTATTAAAGAAAACACAAAAGCTTGCTGAGAGATAAGAGAAGATTTATTTGATACCGTTCAGCTTGGAAGAATGGAGAATGGAGCTTGGGCTTGGGAGCTTGGGCTCCCAGTGTTAAGCAGACGTATTGTTGCAATGATGGTATTAGCCTTTTCCTTAAAGCATTCTTCAGGTACGTAGGATTTTGCTATGTTATTATAACTGTCATTGTCTGTATTAACTTCTATTACAGAGGAACTCGCTGTTATAATTTGTTATTACTCCCAGAACTTTTCACAAATTTTGTAACAGTAGATGTTGTAAGTGTACGGTAACTCAGGGAATGCTAGAAAAGAAATGCTAGAAATTAGAATATGATATATAAGAGCAGTTATTGGGTTCCGGGTAGAAAAAACTCTTCCATGAAAATTAAACCTTACAATTGTGGTTGCTTATATTTTTAATTCATACGCTCTATATATTATTAACTTTTCGTTTAAAAGTTGGCAAACGTCACAAGAAAGCGAGGGAACATACAACTCGTCTGCCGGGAGATAATCAAACTGGTACTCTAGTTTTTGTTACAGAATTTGCTATTGCAATAGTGGACTTCAAACACTTCTAAATCAAAGGTGTCTTAAAGCAAGAGACTAACGCTTTCCTCATAAGGAAAGAATGATTATAGTAAATTAATTAACCCTGGAAAGTGCTAGCTTATTTGGTTGGCATATCTCAGTTGCTTAATGAGGAACTGTTGAAAACATTGATTACTGAATTAAAGTTAGTCATATGCGCTCCGCTCTAAAAGGATATTTAACAAGTATTTCACGATACTCGCGCGATATGAGATATTAAATAACAAGCGAAGCGCGTAGCGTCGAGTTTATTATAATCTTCTCATGTCCAAAAGAGCCAATGGAATAACTGTTTTCTTAATTCTTCAATCGACTGGAAAATGTGGACTTAAGAAGAAGAGAGAAGAGAAGAAGGCGTGAAAATTTCCCTCGCGTTGTTCACTTTTTGTGCTGAATGAAGCATGTCAGTAAAGCGAGCGAAATAGAGCTTTCTTCTGCAATATTCCTCGCACCATATCCTCTTAACTCGGCGATATTTTAAGAAATTGTGACAAACAAGAAGGGTTTACGAATAGATCCGAAATAATAGCCTTGATTAAATTTGTACGTCCTGTGCAAGTCGTTGAAACGGCGGAATCGAAAATTTCCTTGTTTACGCGTCTGTCATCATCAATAGCCAGCAGTTGTGTTGCTCAGAATCCATCAATTTAATTTCAGTTCACTGATGTTATTCAGTATTCTATGAAATATGAATGGATAAGGCCCAAATGTAAGCTAACAGACTTACTGAAATGCTAAACTTACTTACGAAATTTGATCTTCCCATAGATTTAGCTCCCTTTCTTCTTCATTCAGTCGCTTTTGTCGTACCTTTTCAAGCCTTTCGCATTAAACATTGCGTATAAAACTCTACGTTACCAAGTTAATTTTGATATTCTGTTGCTTTTCTGTAGTTTTCGGAATTGCGTTGCTTTTTATTTCTTATATTTATGCGGTAACATTGCGTATAAAACTCTACGTTACCAAGTTAATTTTGAAATTCTGTAGCTTTTCTGTAGTTTTCGGAATTGCGCTGCTTTTTATTTCTTGTATTTATGCGGTAAAAAGCTCCCCGAAGCAATTTTTGCTTTTTAAGCTTAGCGAAACTTGCTGCCACCAATTTTCCATGTAAGGTCAAACACAGTTGTGTAAGCGAGATTTGTCGAACCAATGAAAAAACAAGAATTACATATCCGAGGTTTAGAATTAAATTTACAATAATAGCAGATAAAGTCTGTATACGAGCTAAGGGGCCCATTAGGCCGGAGCAGTATCCCGGTTTACCATCGCAGGGTTACTCCCAGCATTAAGTTTGCCGGTAACCATTTATACACCTGGGTGGACAGAGGCACTGTGAGAGTAAAGTCTCTTGCCCAAAAACACAACACAATGTCTCCGGCCAGGGCTCGAACCCGGACCGCTCGATCCGAAGACGAGCACACTAACCATGAGGCCACCACGCCTCCAACGAGAGAAGTATTAGCCACTTAGAACACCTGAATTTTTTTCTTAGGTCTCAGCCGAGGCTCTCCACCAGGTGTGGCGTTTGTTAACTACAAGCTTCACATGTTCAGTTTCTTGAACATTACCAGTCTTGGTTCTGACCTCGTCGACGACAGCATCGACTGCGGGTTTACCTGTTTAGAAATTCCGTCGTGTTTTTCATATAACGTGGTTGCATTCTCCGATATCAACGGAAAATTTTTGTGTGAACTGCTCCCATCTGACAAGTTCAACAACTCGGACAATTTTACCGGCAGTCCGTTTTACCATCACTTCAGTATTTCGGTAAGCGAAGAATTGATTCTGTTTTTGTATTAAACAACATGCATTCAGAGAAACGCGAACGGTCTAAATAAGTTCGTAAACTTTCGCAGATCTGCGAAAAAGTTTCTTGCAATGGAAGATGTTCACAGGTTTAATGATTGAAAATTGTGATTATCCATAAGATGATAGTTTCTCTAAATTGGACACTTACAAACAGTTTTTACAAAACGTCTTCATGGATGACTGAAGTCATGTCAGTTGATATAAACTGGCGTAAACTGGATTTACTCAACTGGCGTAAATCTAATCTAAAAACAGACTATTAGCGCTTACATGTCAACACCATGTTTTTTTTCCCCCTGAAAACAGAGTCCTTGTTCCAGTAATCCTTGTATGAACAATGCAACTTGTGTGGCCAAGTACGAAGATGGCGATTATCAGTGCGCATGCGCTCCAAGATATTTTGGAAAACACTGCGAAACGGGTATTTTAACACGTAACACATTGACGTGTTATATTTAATATTATTTCATGTTATATCATATCACCTCACTTCATCCCAGCTCACCCTCGGTATGCGTCATCGTCATTTTGTAGATCGAAAACTTGTTCATTAATTTCGCTTGCTATTATATTACAAGGCAAGACTCCTTAATTTTCGAGGTCTGCTCCACAAACTATCGTGCCTGTAACAGATACGGTGACCAGTCAAATCTGACTAAGAAGGAGCGACACTTAGTAAACAGTCTTTTCATCATTGGGCAGCAGCGATAAGGCAGTGGTGAGAGCCCTCGCCACCTATCAGGGTGGCCTTAGTTCAATTTCCAGCTCAATGTCATATCATAGTAAATGGTTTGAACCCAGGAGTATCAGTAGTTCGTATAGAGTGATCGTCCGGGTGAGTGTAGTTCTGAAAAGAACTGTTGTTGGTGACTGACGTTTCGACAACCTGAGCGGAAGTCATCTTCAGAGTCAAGTGAATAGTGTTTGTCAGTCGGTGATGTTATAAGTCTGGTCCGTTGAACGTGATTGGTCAGTATAGCCATGATGGTATTGGCTGAAAGACTCGTGTAAAGTTTGTCATCAGTCATTGGTCGGTTTCGATCCGTCTATTGTAGTCAAATAGGTCGGGTTTTGGTCCGTGTATTGTTAAGTCGGTCTGTTAGAAGTCCGTTTGTCGGTTTCGTTTCCGTCATGGATAAGTCGTTTGTAAGGCGCCGGTAGTTGTTGACATCTGTTAAGAGGCGTTTGTTCTAGGTTAGTGTACCAGCCTTCCAGAGTCAGTCGTTGAAAATAGTTTGTACTGTAAGTTAAGCACTCAGCAGATTCCCAGTCACTGTTGTGGTTTGTTAGTTGATGATGTACAGCAATGTGACTGTTGGCGTCACCATTTCTCGTGGCTCGTTTGTGTTCAGTCAGTCTCGTGTTAAGGTTTCTGCCAGTCTCACCAATGTAGGAAGCCTGGCAGTCGGAGCATTTGATCTTGTAAACTGCTCCCTGTCTGTTGTTAGGTTCGTCTCTGTCTTTCACGTTGGTCAGTAAGTGTGTGTCGTAACGTAGCTGTAGGTTACACGGACGATCACTCTATACGAACTATCAATATCATATGTTCGTTGAGTTTATTGTTGGTTCTCGCTTGCCCCGTGGGTTTCTCTCCCGATATTCCGGTTTACCTCCCCCCTGAAAAACTAGCATTTCCAAATTCCGATAGAGCTGGATAAAGGGCCCGTATGTAGCCCAGCTAAGGCAGATGTGGCTTCCTCTCTGCATGTGTTGTAACTTAATTTTTAATGAAGGATAGGGCTCTCACAACTCTTCCTTGATGATCTCGTTGCAGTCGTGTTATATTTGTTTTGTGACCAGGTGTCGGAGTTACCTGTGAGGAGATCAAGAACCGGGGGAAATCCGAGGGAGATGGCATGTACTGGTTGGACCCGGATGGAGGAAGCCATTCAAATGCATTTCTGGCCTACTGTGACATGACGTCATACAATGGAGGATGGACCATGTGTTACACTAGTGATGAATATGTCAAACCCAAGACTGAAGTCACACACAGCGCTCGGTTTCCTTATGGAAGTGACGGCTACAGGACCAACTGTAACAACATCCCGGTAAGTTAATATATTTCTTTCAGTAACAACATATTATTTACTATCAGTACATTTTATCTTGGCAAGTTTAAAGCGATAAAACCGAACGACCTAAAATGGTTATGCACTACTCTTCTCCTTGCCATAATGTACCAACCACGAAAGAGAGCGTTTCATCGCATTTCAAAACACGGAGAAGCGAGTCGAAATATTTTTGATAAACTTGCAGGTGTTTGGAAATGTGATGAGACTCTTTCTCCAGTTTTTGACATATCTTCTCAGTTGAAACCAAACCTGAAGAGAAAAAGAAGAAATAAAATTGCAAAAATTACACTTCTTTGTCTTAAAATTCTTAGCCTGAGACAGGGATGCGAAATCACTTCTGAAACACATTTCTATGCAAAGACTCACTCAGCGGATGAACAACAAAATGGTCAAAATTTGATAAGAAATCTACGTATGTTCCTTTCGTACCGCCAACTGGAACTTATTTCACTGCTTAGAAAGTAAATTTGGAAACTGTTGGTTTTACAAGCTCAAAATCTCTCTCTCGGACGTGTAAACAAGTTTAAAAACAATAAGGAACAACTTGTTTTTGTTGGTATTGTTTCAGTTTACAGAAATTATTTTTGTTGATCATCAAACTGGAAACAAGACCTACTTCAAGCGATTAGTCAACCAGTCCATAACGGCCGCTGATAACTATGGGAAAAATGCTGGCACCTATGGAAAGTGGAACAGCGTGGGAGCAAATAACGCTTACGATTACCAGCTGTTGATCTGCCATACCTCGTTCTACGCTGGATTTTTCGTTTCAGGTCACACGCAGAATTGTTACAAGGACTGCAATTCCTGGTGCGGTGATGGAAACTCGCCTTACTTCCGTACGGCGTCAACTAGTGCAGGTTACTTGGGCGTGGCTTTCAACACGAATGGTCATCGCCCCCTTAGCAACAGACTCATTAGCGTTGGTCTGCGATAAGTCCCGTTAACACCCCAGACAAAGCTGATGAACTTTGTTTGGCGCTACCAAAAATCATGACAAATCTTTTAACCGCCAAATTTTCATTTTGGTAGGCGCTTCAGCCATAGTTAGCGCTTCAGCGAAAAAAAAATATGAATAAGTGATAAAATTTACCGATAAACTCCCTTTTGCTTGCGTGAGGTTTATTGTGAAATACATTGAAGAGAATATTGAAAATTTCAATACACGCCTGATCTCGAGAGGCTACCTGGAGCAAATGGTAGAAAAGACCCTCCGAGAAGTTATATATAAAGACAGAAAAGAAGTTCTAAAAGAGAAATCGAAAATTGCAGAAAAGGAACTACTACCCTTTGTGTCGGGCAATTTCACTCAATCGTAAATACCAAACTTTGGAAAGCATAATCACGCACAAATGGCACTTTTAAATACAAATGCTCAGAGATATATTCAAGGAGCCACCCTTGATCTGTCATAGGAAAGGAAAATCACTGAAATACGTGCTTGTGAAAGCAAAACAAAGGCTTTGAGCAACACAGCAGCCACACAGCATAAGTCGCGCGTACTCATTTGTCATTAAATCAACCTCAGACAGTACAATGATCGCCACCGAGCTTATTTCCAGTAATATTTGTATGACTGAGTTTCAAATAGGCCAAAAGTATCCTGTACACAACTTAAAAGGCTTTACTGGGTTATTTCCTCTGGATTTATACCTAATTAATTTTGTATATTTTCAGACCATTACGCCATGTAACTTTCGCAATAAACTTCACGCAAGCAACAGAGTTTATCGGTAGATTTTGTCACATATTTCACGGTTATTCAAACAAAAACTTACATATTCCACATATCAACATTGCCCAAATCATTTCGCGATAAAAACGACGGCGAAAAAGCGTTGATCTCTCTCAAAAATCGTTTTCTTGTACCTCGAAACAAGTTTCGCCATACATTTCCTTCTAGCGACTAGCAATGTTTGCCCCCTGACGATCCCAGAGTTCTTCGCGCAAACACGGGTATCCGATTACTGGCAACTCATTCATTAATATGTTTCTTCGCGGATGTTCAGACCATTAGGATCAATTGTTCTGCCTTTTTGAATTAAAAAAGCTTCCCTGGCCTTATGAAATATATGAAAATCATATATTTGAACTGCGTATCAGGATAAGATATAATAAAACGAATCCCAGGGAGCCATTCAACTCATAAGGAAATTACACGTACAATAATATAGCTCACATAATTTCATACATTTTCTACATTATTTATTCCATTTTTGTCAAAAACGTATTCGTAATCTAGTAATTATAAAGTTGTTAATAGAAGAGAAGGGCAAAGCCTGGTAGATCTGTAGAATGAACTATTGTTATTAGTGTTTTGTCTTGTCTTTTTTGTTGTGCTTTTTGTAAAATTAATACTACAAATGTTTTACATTACATGTAAAAATCATTATAGTTACAGTTATAGTTACCATGTCGACATATGCGCTATTGAAAACAAATAGATCCATGACATTTACATTAGAGACGAACCATTAATTTTTGAGGGTAGCGGGGGTTAGGCAATTTTCTGAGGCATGGAAATTTTTCTCACCTTTAGGTTGTGCATGACATTTTTTGGTGGGCAATAGGATAGTAGAAAGCACTTGCTCGATTTTTTTTTAACAGTTTTTGCTGCGCAGGATTTTTGTTTGGAAACTGTCCAACCAACCCCCTCCCCCCTCCCTCCCAAAAAATGATGGTCCGTCCCTTATAGTAAGGTATTTATAATTATTAAAGTTACAAACATTAAGTTCGGAAAATACATAAAACAAAACATACATAATTAATTAAAATTAATTATGTATCGAAATCCTGGATAAATGTGTCTCTTCTAAGAGTTCCACAAATTTGTACTCAGGAATTGAGAAGGTGACAACGAAGAGCAAGCTGAGTGATACTAGTTTTTCTTTTTTTGAAAGAAAATTAATGCTTACAAATTATATAATACGAAAAGACTAGCCCACGATTAAACTTACAGCAAAACACTTTAAGACGGATTACTCTCAAAGTTCGATTAATGAGTGCAAAAGTTATTTACTAAAAATCTACTCATAGCACGGTAACTTTTGGAATACTGTTTCAAACAACTCACTTTAGTTCATTTCTCTAATTCACCCCGCGATTAGATCCTCTTCCCTTTACCTCGCTTTAACCGTCTGAAAACGTAGAATTTATCTTCTGGCTAGGTCAAAAATCACGGTAGGTTAAAACCTGGGACTTGTCAGGCTGTGACGTCAAAACATGATCGTAGGATTACATATCTTTTGAACCAAAGCAAAACTTAAAAAGATATACCACGAACAGACAATTTCCGAGTTACCTTGGGCCTCTGTCTCAAAAAAAAGACCTTGTACAAAACCTTTCATATGAAAACTAGAGGCATAACTACGTGTACTCGGGTTTCACTTGGTTTACGTAAATAAATATATCTGGCGATAGTCCTGCAGTGCCTAACAACAAAACTGCTTCCGACTCCGTCTCTCTTGTGGCTGTTTAGCGCTCTAGAAATACTTTGGGTGATGGGTTGATCATATACATCTGAATGTGATTCAATATTAAATTTTACGATAACTGCAGAAATTCTCGCGCGCTCATTGGCTAATTTTTTATTGTCAATAAACGGACAGACACATGAATTTATAATTTATGCGATGCGTCAGCGAGCGAGGGCGGACAATTTGACAATTTGTTATCGTAAAAAACAAATTAACGTCAGTTTTTAATGCGTCTGTCCTGCTATTGACAGTGAATTTCGTTATAACATTGTCAAAGTAGTCTGCGGATCCTCTCGGCTATCGCCTCGTGGATCCACAGCTACTTTGACAATGTTATGACGAAATTCATGATCAATAACAAGACAGACGCACGAAAAAGTGACGTCAATTTGTTAAGAGTCCCTGTCCATAAATATGGAAAATAACTCGGTAAGGGTCGAAAATTCGATTTCGCTCATATGTTTACGGTAGATAGGCTAGGGCATGACAAAAACTACTGGATAGTTTTTTTGGCAAAAATAATTTTCCTTCATTTTTTGTCAGTGAAAAGGGTTTGACACATATATATAAAAAAGCAATTTATTATTTTCCAATTACTTAAGTTTGCTTTGCTACGAGCCAAAATTCAATTTTGGCCGAACTGAGGTTGCCGACCGTGATCAGAAAGGTAAAATTCACCGATTTTGTGAAGCGTGCTACGTCGCCTAAAACGCAGCTCACGGAATTTCGTTTTCATGCGAATTTTAAGTCACATTCATTACTTTGACTGACGAAATATGGAAACTTTTCGAAAAATTCTAAGCTTACCAGCGAGGCTGGAAGACACCCTAATCCGAGGCCTTTGATCACCTACTAAAATTTAGCCAAATTTGACGGGGAAAATCTCAAAAGTTGGGTCTAAATGAAGCCTAAAAAGCACATCACAGTAAATTTCATACCTTAATAAACCGTTCTATAAGTTCAAACCGATGGGTATCTCCTTGGATTGCACGCGAGAACAAATTAAAATCTGCCACAGTCAGTGTGTTTACATAGCTATCGCTCGTGTCAAAGCGCATTTGCATAACCCTAGCACCCGGTGAAAATACCCTCTTTATGACCAAAATCTGCGTTTTTTGCTACCCTTTTTATGACCTGACCAAAAATTCGACAGCCTATTTATGACCGTTGCGGCTGACACAGTTGCCCTAAACATACGTTATGAAGGGCTTTTGTTGAAGGTCTTATTGATAATGATGAAAAAGTAGCTTCTGCTAAGAAACATACCCAATTCAAGACTAGAGTGCTAAAACCATACCCAATTTATAACCAAAATGGCCAAAATCGATACCCTATTTATGACCCAAACGGCTGAAAAACCCTACCCTCTGGGGCCTCACATTACAGATACCTGTATAGCCCATATAACGGAGTACCCCCCTTCCGGGTGATTGGTCACGTTACAACTTGTGTGACATTTTGACGAAGCTGGTGCAGCTTTCGTTGTATAAACGGCCCGATAAACGGATCCCGAAGTTTATTTTATGCGCTGTGCAAGATACTAAAAGACAAGCATCAAGCATAAAACAGAAGTAAAGCCCATCATTCATCGCAAAACATAGTTCCATTCAAGCGCGTCGTGTTCATTCACGTTCATTTCCCAGCGATGCAACCTGCAAGTGTTCATTGTTGTTGTTTTTCAAATTCGGGCATATAGCCCTCAAGCTCCCAGTAGTCTTGGCAGTAGTACAGGATTCAGTTGCCATTAAACGGTAAATGAAAACTTACGATTTTCTTCTTCTCCTAGTGCTACCTCTGCGGCAGAATTTATTGAAGGGTCAGGACGATGGCTACGGTTAATTTCTGCAGACCGGCGCCATTATTTACTTTTAGAGTCTCGCAAGTCTTGAGAATTGATCAACTTTAACGCAACCTTCACCTCAAAATTGGATCTAGAGTGTACACAAGTATTAAAGGAAGCTATTTGCCACTACTCAGAAGGTCAAGAAACGAACCTGAACGGAAGAAGATGTATTTTCACCGGGTGCTAGGGTTATGCAAATGCGCTTTGACACGAGCGATAGCTATGTAAACACACTGACTGTGGCAGATTTTAATTTGTTCTCGCGTGCAATCCAAGGAGATACCCACCGGTTTGAACTTATAGAACGGTTTATTAAGGTATGAAATTTACTGTGATGTGCTTTTTAGGCTTCATTTAGACCCAACTTTTGAGATTTTCCCCGTCAAATTTGGCTAAATTTTAGTAGGTGATCAAAGGCCTCGGATTAGGGTGTCTTCCAGCCTCGCTGGTAAGCTTAGAATTTTTCGAAAAGTTTCCATATTTCGTCAGTCAAAGTAATGAATGTGACTTAAAATTCGCATGAAAACGAAATTCCGTGAGCTGCATTTTAGGCGACGTAGCACGCTTCACAAAATCGGTGAATTTTACCTTTCTGATCACGGTCGGCAACCTCAGTTCGGCCAAAATTGAATTTTGGCTCGTAGCAAAGCAAAAATAAGGAATTGGAAAATAAATTGCTTTTTTTTATACATATGTCAAACCCTTTTCACTGACAAAAAATGAAGGAAAATTATTTTTGGTCTCGAAGTCGAGTGGACCGCTTTTAGTGGGACTGCCACTTAAACATGTGCATACATTTTGCAGTCATTCTTCTTTTATAAGGCCAAGATGAGGTTGAACTTAAAGCTGATAATTCCGGCGTCAAAAGTTGAACTATCAGCAGAGAAATAAGCTTTTTATAACTAAATACTTGAGAGCTTAGATCTGCAAAATTTAATGATAGCTGAAAACTAAAGTACACTTTTGACTTGTACATGAGAAATTGCCTAAAATTTAGCTGATCATTGAGGTTCAAGCACCTCTATCCTAACCCCTCCTTTTATTGTCAAATTACAGTACATGATTGGTGAAAATATATCTTTTGCCCGCTCATTCCCGGCTGTCATTGCTGATTTTATTAAGCCGGGGCGAGCCAACTGGAAAATCCATTCAACCACATTACAGAGATTTTGGCGCATTTCAATTTCTTTGTTGAATTCAGTCAGGATATATTAATAATGTGCAAATGGCGAACTATAGATGCACAAATAATTTCTTGGCTTCTTCTGAGGTTTAGCTTGGGCAATGTTGGAGTTTTCGTACGTGGTGAAACAATGCAATAAATATTCAAGAGGCTATTAGTTTAGACAATATAATTGACGAGACAATCAGTAATCCTCTTGAAAGACAATCTTTCTTTCAATCGGCCCTTGCGCATTCACATGGTCTTGTTATACGGTCTTAGGGAGCGAGTTTCGACCAACTTAAAGTGAAGCCTGACCCAGTCGACTGTTAAACGAATCAGCTAGTACCATCAACTAGGCAAAACTTGTGTTTCCTTGTCACAGAGGTCAAACTTTCGTTTTCTTGGTTCTAAGAGCTAAATACATGTTTCTTTAGAACACTCTTGTCGGGATTTTAATTTATCCCAGCCAACAAATAAGTTGTTTTCCTAAGCCATTAAGTGCCTTGACTTCTTGGTTAGCAGTTGGTTGCCCGCAGAAGGTTAAAATGTGCTGTAAACGTCAGCCGAAGTTTATTATATATAAGGAGATTTTGTGCAGGAGAGAGGACCTTTAAGGTTAATCTTTATCTATCGCATTTCAGACGGCAATAGCGAAATCAGTTTTAACTTGGCGTAACGCGTAACATTCAACTTGTGGCAAAGGTTCCCGCATCAGAACTGATACGAAGAAAAGGTTGCGCGTGTCAAATGGCAACCACGTGGTCATAGGAATTCCCTCGTAAAATTTAATTAACGCAAGCCGCCTTGATATGGTCGGACGCGTGAGACAGGAACCAAGTCTTGATTTGGTCAAGCGGGAGAAATAATACCAGTGCAAGACTTGGCTAAGACTTAATCGTAATACAACTTTTAAATCGGCTTTGCATGTAAAAGACTTACAAAGCCGGAGGCGGTACAACGGATTAGCTATGATTTCCTTTATTAATTTGTTCACGCAGTGTTTCACAGTGATTCAACTGACCACTCGCTATTGTAGTTATAAAGTTCATACGAGTTTTACATCCATACGAACTTCACAAAAATAACCCTAAGAGAGTAAAGCAAATTTCACCTGTCCTTCTTCATGTTAACACGGATATACATGGTACAGTCGGTGTTGTGCAAGTGTGAGAATAAAACGCTTTCGTTTGTCCCAGAGCCTTCGCTACTATTAATGAAAATCACAAGATGCTGATCCGAGAAACCGAGGGCTTACAAAAACCGACAGCTCTGAAACGAAACTATTATTTTGTGTGCTAAATTAATGGTGACTCAGAAAACGTGAAATTGCTTTATAACACTCATCTGGAAAAAAAAAACCGGCTGAAGACAGGCGTCAGTCTTCTGCCATGTTTCTCTTCCTCATCATCCGTTTCTCCTTGGCGATCACAGCCTCGACTTCGCGTTCAAACTGGATCCTTTCTAATAAGGAAAGGGACCTGTAGCATGAGCAAAAAATAAATTATTGCGGTGTCGAGTTTCAAGGACAAATGAAAAACACTAATCCAGTCTAAATGTGTCAATACTTAGTAATCATGGCGGCTCAACTTTCGTGTCATATTATTTTGTTTAATAATTAGGTTTTAGGACTTGGATTGGAAAAATGTTAAAACAAAAAAGCCCTACGTTGCTCATGTCACACGACTATAAAACATTTTTTCAAAATCTCCCAAACTTATGTTTTTTCATTAAGCTATCTAAACACGCGCGCATTTTACTGTTTTCCGTATGTAGACTTAACTCCAGAGCTCCATCCTTTGTGCTCCCAGCATGATTGAGAGAAATTAATAATTTAAGTAGCACTCCAGCATTCTATAAAATTTTTATACTTGAAGTTACACAAGATTTACAGCATCGTGAAAAAATCAGCCAAATCTCACCTCTTGTGTTTTGCCATCATCGGCTTTAGGGCGTCGGCAGCCCTCACCCATTCGACAACTGTGTCGCCCAGCTGCTTTTTCCAGTAAGTTGCTACAGCCTTGGCGTGTTTCGGAGCGTAGCTCTTTTCATATCCTTCTTTGGTATAAGCACAGGAATCATAAGACCCATAAGTAATTCCCACGCAATAGTTTTTGGTCTTGCCAGTTGGGGATCCAGTCTTGTCAACTGCGTTGAATTTGCTCGCTCCTATTGATAAGGTGCAGACACACATCGAGAAGCCTTGAGGCATAGGTGCACACTTAGGGTTGCTTGTGGGCGGCATGATGTGAGACGAAACTTGAAGACGGAGAATCTTCTTCACAGAATCCACGGCATGTGCCTTGAATTCAGCTACTTTTGTAATTAAGGCTTGTGCGTGTGCTGCTGCCTGGCTGTTCTTGCCTCTTTTCTTGGCTACATGAATCTGGTCCAATACTGTGTCCACAAAGAGTTGTCCGTACATGCGGAACAGAGGCAAGGTCTGTTCATAGGAGCTGGCCTTTTCGTCTTCTGGCAGGAAGAAGTGGTACTGCTCAACCATCATAGCTCGCAGATTCTCCAGGCAAGTTGACATATCATCTGCATCATCCTTGTAAATGTCTTTACAGTGTTTAGCATAGCCCAGCATTCCACCCTTGCTTGTTCCAAACACATTCTTGATTTGGTCTAATTTCAATTCCTCGATCTCCTGGTCCATATACTCTTTGAGCTGATCGATCTCTTCCTTCAAGGACTCGTAAACTTCCTTCACATCCACTTCCCCTCCAAAAATACTAACGAGTTGCTCAAACATCGTGCTCAGCATCGCTCCAACAACTGGTATTTGATCTATTGCAAGACCAACCATAGCCAGGGCAAACTCTTCGGTTTCTGAGGCTGCGTTTTTTATCGCCTCTGCTAGTTCGGTTGGTTTTCTGGCAATAACTTCTTCTATGGGTCCAGCATATTCCATGTTAAAGCAGATAACTTTGTTCTCAGCATCGGTCAGTGGAATTAACCCGTACACAATAAAGAGGAAGGCACATAGCCATATGGTTTGAGGTGAAGTCATTCTGGATAAAATGAAAAGAAATGATGTTATGAGTTAACTTTAGGATAAGAGGTCCAGAACATTTTAGCTTATGTATTTATTTTTTCATTTGTCTGTCTTTTCTTTTTTATTTTGCCATCCAAACGCTTAAATGCAATTTTGCGAAAGGGGTTTCATATGTACTGACCAAAACAAATATAATTTGCAAAAAGTTGATTTATTTAGTACTTCTAAGTACTAAATAAGTGTGCCTGGAATATATAAAAAGTTCCATTTGTAAGTACCTCTGTTAATCGGCTAAAACAAAGAAATAACTTCAATGGAAGAAACTAAGACTAGAACAATATAGCCAGAACAACACTCAAGAATAATTTGTCTAGAGGCAGTCAGATCGACCTTTTAATTAAAGCAGAAATACAACAGTTTGGATGGCCTGATTAAAAAGCGACGCTAACAAAACGATTGGCATTAAAAAAATCGTTTCCTTTACCTATTACAGAATTTGATGAGAGAATGTTCTCAAATGTGTTTCCAGACGAGTGTTGAACTGTTTTGGTTGCCAAGCAGCTGTATACACGAAATAACTGGCTCGACCGTAATTGGCGAGTTCAACGCTATCAATTATTAGTGCGGTAAACGAAATTCAATTTAGAGCAGACTATTAAAAATAACTGCAGTTAGTTCCTGGGTATTGTTCACAAGGAAACCTGAGCGCAGGGCTTAGAGATCTGCCATCAGAGAATAATAGTTAATTTAATGCCAATCAAGAAACTCACCTCGTTTGTCGCCTACCAAACTTATTATATGTCAACTCAGAGGATACACCAACATTCCAATTTTGCTCGCTTGCCGAAGGCGGCCTAGTATGCCATATGGTAGCTTTCCAACCGTTGCTAAAATCTGAAATATGGGCGACTAATCGGCTAAGAGATGCGGTCTGACGAAAAGGCGCTTTTGCGAAAACCTAACTGGAAAACTAGCAAAGCCTTTGGTTCTGTTCCGTTTCTAAATAATAACTTACTGTACTTTTTTTTGCCCCCCTGCAAGATGTCCAAGATCATTCTTACGCTGGAGCAGTAACGGTAGTTATCACACTTGCGTTCCAAAGCAAAGTTGCGATTTAACAAGCGACAGATATAATGTCCGTCTGACTGTCAAGTTTAATAGTGGGCAAGTACGCTTTAGAAGACCTAGCAACTCATTAGCTTTCGACACAATGTTCAGGACGTTCGCGCTAATTGTTTCTGCGCATTCTTACTGTGCACACAAATTCACACGCCACGTCCTGCATCGATGAACGCGTTAAGTAATAAAATGAACAATGATAGGGCAGATGGCCATTGCTACATATTTGCCTGGAATTAACTATCTTTGACGTTTGGTGACCTCTATTTTTCTTCTGATGGATCATTTTCTCTACCGATTTTCTACCTTAAGCGAAAAAATGAAGAAAATCTATCGATTAGAAATTTGAATTTTTTGCAAAATGCACCATCGAATTCCGTTATTTTTAGCTCTCTGCTTATCTTTGCGGCGGTTTCAAATGCCTCTTGAAGGCTTAGGTTTTGTGAAAACGTTGGCAACAAAATGTGTTTGCTACAAAGTGTGACTAAGATCGATACTTTTAACTATAAACCCCTGTAGACCATGCTGAATTTCGTGCGCCAATTTTTCAAAATCAGGGTAGCTTTCCTCACGCTTTATCTCCGAAACGAAGTCGGTGATACCCAATTTGTTTTTGCATTTCTGACACAAGTACTCCTTATTATCTGATTGCAGTAAAAATGGAAAAAAACCTATCTACTGGAAAATTTTAGCGCGAAAGTCCTTAAGGTAAATGTGGAGAACAAAAACACATTACGCAAGAATATATTGCTGAAAATACATTACTGGAAATACATTACAGAAATACAAGTGTGACAAGGCCACAACAATAGCCACAACAATCAGACTCAAGAATAATTTCGTCAACGACAGTGTTATTCATTGTTTTTAAAAGCAGATGTAAAACAGTTTAGATGGTCTGAGTAAAAAGCGACGTCAACAACAGTGACTGGCATTAAAAAACTGACCATTGCTTTTACTAGTCAATGAAGTCGATAAGAAAAGACGCGAAAATGAGTTTCCAGACGAGTTCAACTGTTCTGTTGCCTCGTCTGTCTGTTTTGTAATAATGACGAGGGCAATGCTAGACTCAATTTTCATCTTATTCTACAATGTATACAATTTGCATTAGCAGTCTAAACGAAATTTTGGATCAACTAAAAATTAAAGAAGACCCGGTAAACTTCGTGAGAGCGATAATGCAAAAAAGGAATGGTTTACTTTGTGGTTTTCGGGGGAAAGTTCAAATTTGCGAGGAATCACTGCTATCACCGAACAATTCACATGAATTTTCAGTTGGAGTGATCTGAAATACAACGTTTCTTGAAAAACGACCCCGAGGAACAGCTAAGCAAAAAGTCAAAAACATATCATTTACAACTGGCACCAAAGAAACGATCTGTGTGTCATGTTTTAAAGACGAAGAAGAAATTGAAAAGAGTAAGAGTAAAAATCCCTTACCTCTGTTCAGCTGTGTAGTTGTTAACCTGATACCCGAACGCTCGCAGTGGAACACGATTATAATACTTCGAAAAGAGCGCGCTTTGTTGAAGTAGGCTCATTGTGGGTATGCCTTTTCAAAAGACTTTATTCCCATTGGTTGGTTTTTTATTGACGTAGTACTGTTGTTTGGTTTTCCAAAGCAAAATCTTATTATCCATAGGATGAAAACAATAACGAATAGAAAGAAGTCAGTGAGTTTGTAGCGGCTAGAATTTTCTTTGCGTTTGGGTTTCACGTTTCTCCGTGACCCCTGGGGATTATGTAACCTATTCCGTTAGTACTTAAGCGATCATCATTATGCATAGTTTTGTATTGATTTTCGCCAGTGCTTGTTAGCGGCTGGGAGATAAGTTTTGCTGCTTTCTACCGCGTTTTTCTTGGCTGCATCTCACTGTTGTGAGCTTTGAAGAATTATTCCAGAATGAATGATCATACAGGCTAACCGAGTAGCGGAATTGCACAATCGCCCGGGGAAGTCTAATTTTGGTCTAGACGCCCGAGGCGATGATGCGATGGTGTGACCGCCGTCGGGAGACTAGTGATTTCCCGGCTGTAAAATTTTGTCGCCAGAACGTGTCTATGACCCTTGTCTATTTCCGGTAATTAGCAAAAAAGAATTTAAAAAAATGAATGTCCAACTTGCAGTTTACTTTAATTAAAAATATATACATATCTACTGATTTTTTTTTTATTATGAAAATTCTGACCGATTTCCGTAAAACGGTGGAAACCGGTATGGATCCGCGCCTGCTTGTTTACAGTCTATCGAACTTTATCTCTAGCAACCTTTGTTAACCTTTCCTTTGTGTACTTTTACAGTGAAAAAGCTGGTTCACCGCGTCAAATGGACAGGATAAACCTTCAGATACGGAAGGTACAGGAAACCTGAAAAATAACAGTTTAATAAGATAGAAAAACACCAATGACATAATGATAAACCATAAAGGAACAAGAATGGCTAAGGATAGAGAAGATTAACGCGGATTGCAAACGACGAATTTGAAAAATTGAGGCTAAACTTTTCAATATGCGCAAACCGTGACTGAGCTCCTTTAAATAAACTTAAATTTGGCTATTTCCGTAAAAAAATCACGAGAAATTATGAGAACTAAAGAAAATGTTAAAAAGAAACCAAACAAATGGCAAGATATCAATTCTACAAAGAAACTGAATTCTAGATATAGAAGCGCTAAATTAAAATACCGTAGTGCAGCACGTTCTTTCCAGCGAACTTCGTCCGCAGGAATTTTTACGGTCAAAATTAAAAATGTTGGTTGTATCGACGGTTAGATCTTCATGCGATTGCGTAAGCTTATTCATTCTCAGAGAAAAGTCTTTCTTCCAAAGATATTTTCCAAAGACGTGAAAAAGAGGTAGGAAAACTGAGTATGCGTCATAATTTGCGCGCGCATAAATTTCGTCATTATTAAAGTTGAATTATGACGCTACTGTAATTACTTAGCTGGACCAAAAGTACGTTTTACGACGCTTCACTGCGGTGTTCTTGTCTGTCAGATTTTCGACAGTTAGAGGCCAATTTCGATTTATTAAATGTCTTACTTGACTCCGAGGCTTAGGGGAATAAAACAAAAGAGACCGCCTCGGGTCTAAGGGATGAATAATTAACTTCTTTTTTTATTATTCCGTTAAGCCTCGCGGAGCCAAGTTAGAATTTTAATATATCAAAATTGGCCTATTGACTACAAACATAGTATATTCGGATCAAAATTCCTTTCAGGTACGTGTTTTTCTACCAAGTTGCTCATTTTTCACAATTCAAAGTACACAATCTTAACGTGGGATGCATTTCTTTTGTTCAAAGCATATTTCTCGTGGCTGCTGTAATGAATTTTAATGTGGGTATATATAAAGAAGTGTAGAATGACACACCCATTTTAGCGTCGGTCGCCGTTGCACTGAAGGCAAGGGCGAGGACATCTTAGTCGCTGTGCTCCCTTCAGGCAAGTCCATATTTTCTTTATTTATCGTCGTTGAATTGAAGGCAAGGGCGAAGACATCTTAGTCGATGTGCTTCCTTCAGGTAAGCCCACATTTTCTCTAGCTAGTTACGTGTCTTAGCTGTTTCCCTTGTCTTTCAATTTGATCATTTAATGGTATAATAAAACTTTCCTCGATGCTGTGAAAGCTTCGAGGTGCATGTGTTTTTCCTTGACACCGAAGACTGTATTTAGGCGAAGTTGAAAAACCGAATAGCAAACATTTCTCTTGTGAGTAACTGAATGATTATTTTTAATAAAATGTTTGTTTACAGCTTGATAATCTGCTTGGTTTGCCGTTTGACTTTGTCACTCGCAATTTGTTTCGTCACCTCGGAGCGCTACCATGTACACTCTTTTTAACTGTTATAAAAACAGAAAATTCCAACCGCCTTTGCCTTTGCTCTGATACGAAGAGAACAGTTATGTAGTTATATCAAAACCTATAACTAATCTTCAGTTCTTTCCCATTGCAGTGGCCCACTTTGTTGGTAGTCGTTTAAAAGTGTTATTCCACATTTTGAGGGAGTTTTGTTAAGTGCAAGGCCGATAGACGTCCGTTAACTGATACTAATACTCAATCAAGTCAGTTTTGCTTGAGTTAACACGCGAAAAACTTAACCATGACTTTCCTGTTTTTTCACAAGAATTGACCAGAGGCGGCAATGTTGTATCCAAAGGAATTGAGTTGGAGTGACAGGCGTCATTCACCAATTCAAATGAAGTGTAGCACGACCAGCTATGGACTCCTGGCAAGTTTCATGTTGACGACAACTCCGTTGAAGTTCAGATAAGTGAATCACAGTTGTCGCTAGATTTCATTTGATATAATCCTTTGAAGTTTTGCAGCTAAGTCCAGTTTAGGGGCATTCAGACGTAACATTAAAACCGGTTTGCAATTTAATAAAGAATGTGATCGATTTCAAAATGAGTGCATGTCGCTGGTAATTTTGTATGCGTTGGTGCTAAATTTTTCGTAATTTTAATGGGCGAGTCTCGTGTTTGGATGTATTTTTGCTTAAAATTAACCCACAGACCAAAGTGACACGTATTATTTATTTCGTACTATTAAGTCAAAACATTTTTCATTTATCTTACAAATACAGGAAATGGAGTACCGAGTCTAAGATCTTACGATTTGGTGGCACTAAAATTTTACTGTTTTTTTTTTGTTTGTTTACATAATCCATTCGTAGAATGCTTCAGTTTATTGTCCTGCGATCGTGCTTTTCTGTTTTAAAAAAAAACTTTTGAAATCCACAGCAAGAATCTACACTGGCAAATTCGTTTATTAATTCTAAAAAAAATTTTTTATCTGAGCTGAAGCTAACTGACGAGCCTATAGGCGTAGTTCAATGAGGAAAATGAGCAAAAAATAGCAAAATTCTCAGCGCAGGAAAAGATTTCCAAGCTCGTTAGGCTAGCTATATTGCAATTTGTTCGCCAACATGAGGGCAATTGGCTTTTGAAACAAAGAGTTGTTTGGTTGTACAAAAATTAAATTCAAAACAATTGACGTCAATGTCTGCAGCAGTGAACATTACTCTTTATCTCTGATCCGTTGACAGAAAAACTTATTGCCAGAATGTTGTCATGGAAATCAAACGCAGATGAATCCGATGGATTGACCACACAATTCCCAAGGTTGCCTAGAGATGGACACCAGCTGGCAACAGCAAACCTGGTTGGCCATAAACCACCTGACGCCTGTCATGAGCTCAATGAGGAACAACATATCGTACAAAATAGAGATAAATGTAGATGGATTGTGGCTGCCTTGTGTCCCACAGAGAACGAAGAGGATTAATTAAAAAAAGTAAATCTCGTTATCAACCTTACAGCAAGTCTTATCTTAAATGGCGGCTAGCGCTGTCCTTCATTATCAACTCATTTTCACGCTACCAAGTTGAATAGAAATACATGAAAAATGAAGAGTTGTTCCAAATCGATTGTTTTAATTTGTGACGGCCATTTATTATGGTTCAACTTTCTGACCACAACATGCGAACAAGTTTTTGGGGTGAGCAAGTTATCTGTCCATGAAATAATCATAAGTAAACCTAGGTGATTAAATAACTAAAGTTGCTGCCGTTTGCTCTGCTATCTCCAGGATGACCAAAGATGTGTTAAAGGGACAGTTCATGAGTTTCTGGATTTATTCATCAACCTTAATTATTGAATTTCATCAACTTTAACTGAATTTTGGATGGCAGTGTGCAGAGCTTCACTTCTGGCGTACGATGACGATTGGAAAAACATCTCAGCTCAGATAAGTAGATAATGGTTTTCCTATCTTTACAGTACTAGTCCAAGAGTGTTAAAAATCATGACTCTGATTGCAAAATTGATAGATTCTCAAGTTTCGTGCCATTGCTGTATGTAAGGGTACGGTTGTCTTGTCCACAAAATGCCATCAGTTAGATCAATACAATACAGGTGCACTGTATTATTTTCGAGAATAATTATTGTAATGAGACTACCGTTTGTTTGAAAGGACTTTGAGCTACTTTGGGTCGAACTTTTGTTGGCCTAAATCATTTTCGCGTGGGGAAGAGGGGTAGAGGGGGAGAGGGGGAGAGTGGGTGGAGTTATTATGTGAAAGGACATCTTTCACTTTTCATTTTACGTTCTTGGAATTAAGCGTCTGAAAACGTTTAGGTGAAGAGGAAAATACCACGACGTAAATAGTCATAAAAAAGATTCTTTTAATGATCATTAAATCCAATTTTGATAGCTAGCTTATATTATTAACCAAGTTAGAAAGCATTATCCTTGATTCTTAGAAGCGCGAATAATACAACTTATATTGGATTCCGGCCCACGGGAATTCTAGCTATTTCATTTTTGAAGAAAATGCCACAATTCGAAACCACATCAAAACACTACTGTTTTCTGACGATATGATTTACAAAGTTATCAACTGTATCTAACACGACTGTAAATTTATTAGTTGACAAGGCAGTGTTGATTAAATATTCTTTTTGTCTCTCTCTCGCTCGCTCCAGAGGGCTGATGTATCACCTGTTGACAGAGAGGGCAGCCATCTTAGATCGCAATGTGCTGTTGGACTCTGGCACAAGTCGACTTTTAGAAACATCAAATCTCAGATAAGTGCACTATTTCTACTGTCGTTAACTTCTAACGGTTTCAGTACAAGAATTATGAAAATCTAAGAAACAGATTAACCAGAGGTATTGTCTTGACGAAGAACCAAATTCTCAGAATTAATGATAACAATATTATGAGAAAATCAGTAACGAGAATACACATTTTGAGCACGGGATGTACGTAAGAATAACCACTTTGAAAAACTAAATTCTCAGAGTTAACATTTAAAACAATATGAGAAAACCAGTAATGAGAATATACATTTTGAGCATATGATGTGTTGAAAGTTTCCACTCAGTTCGTTATGCTGAAGCTATCGATTATTATTATTTTTCAAGGTATTGATAAAGACTATAACCAAACGGAAATGTAGATAAGAGAAAAAAATATTTTGCTAAATTGAAAACAATGGCGGTTTCTTTTCGAGAAAACTTTAAATGAAGAGGAAGGGGTAGTAATTAAGACGTGGCCGCGGCTTATCTATAAAATCAACTCGTGAATGCTCACTACTTCTCCGATTAAACCCGAGATAAATGATACACCGAATTGTTGTTTTGCATGTATACATCCCGGCTTACATATGAGCAGTATTCTCGAGATTATCAAGTGAAGTATCTCCGTTGAAAGGTTTTAATCTTCCAGTTCGTCACATCTCATACATTGCAAACCTCTTGTAAGGATGCTGTTTGTACAACGTATAACTCTGGACGGTCTCAAAATGAGCCAAATTAAAGGTAAGATTGCTCTAAAAAGGGCTAAGGCTTCTTCTGTTTTGTTTTTGTCGAGTAAAGAAAGATTTTGAATCTTGAAAAAATTTTGGAAAGGCTGTTTTGTTTTGTTTTGTTTTTGCCGAGTAAAGAAGGATTTTGAATCTTGAAAAAATTTTGGATAGGCTGTTTTGTTTTGTTTTTATCGAATAAAGAAGGATTCTGAGTCTTGAAAAAATCTTGGAAAGGCATATCTAGTCAGGTAGCCGGACTACAATAGATCGTTTTCACTGTCAAAAAAAAAAAAAAAAAAAAAAAAAATAGAAAATGTGATCTTATAGAAGATAAATAAAGAAGACACCTCTTCAGGTTTTAGGTCTATGCACTATCCCAAACTTCAGATATTCGCCTAAATGTTTTACACAAATTTACAGAGCCCAGTATGGTGTACCGTGTCGCCTGTTGGTGTACCCCCGCGATACACCATGGCCAATAGGCGAATCTTTGTTTACAATATTTGCCTCACAAGAGATACAGTTTCTGATGGATCTACAAAAACATTAGTTCTGAATATTAAAAGGGCATAGCACGATCAACTCTGTCAAGGAATTTGAGCTCGTTGTATTACATGCTTTTTGAGCGACGCGGGTTTAAAAACTCAAAATTTTATTAAGAATGTATAAGCTCATTAGCGCTTTTGCCACCCAGAAATTTTGCAGTTTTTGAAAGCCAATTGCTCCTCGAATATTACACCCAAAGAGCCATTATTAAGTTTCACACGCTCTTTAAATTGTTGTAGTCAATTCGTGTTTAACGCGATGCCTTCTCCGTGCGGAGTAGTATGTTATGATATGGCGGCCGGAAAATAGTGTGACAATCTGGAGCTTACTTGGTTATCTAGGCCACTGATTACCTGTACTGCACAAACCTACATATTACTACTTTTATCTCACGAAGGGCTAAAAGTCATGAGATAAGTATTTATATTTTTCGACAAACGCGATCTTAGCTTTATGTCCCGTACTGCCATAACACTAAACTTCGAAATGCACTTGTTTCCAAACGAAGGACGTTAATATTTCGCTGGAGTTAAGTCAAGATATATACTTTTCGCACCTCTTGTGCCTGATGAGGATAGAAACTCTGGTCGCTATTTAGGTTTGGATTTTAAAACTTAATGACGTCACGTGAAAACGTTCCTCTAAATTGGGCATGGAATAAAGTGGCCTTATTCAGATCTAATCATCAATTAGTTCTACAATAATAACAAGACAAAATCCGAGAGGAAATCGAGCAATTTCAGTTTTTATTGGACAAAAACCTTCTTCCAGAATAATTATAAGTATATCACAGTCCTTTTTGCATTTTCTAAAAGTTTGAGATATAAAAATAGTTGCCTGAAATAACACCGAAAACAATTTCCCATGGAAACGTGAGAAAATAAATTTCACCAGTAATTTCAAGTGTTTCATATGAACTTCAAAATCTGCTTTCGACATTTGCTATTGTTAGAAATAATTTCCTTTGAGAAGATGTTTAAAACAGTCGCACCTGAGAAGTTTGCAATACGATGTCAGACAAAGTTTTTTTCGCACTTGTTACTCAAACGTTTTGTGGATTCCTTCTTAATTACTTGGAGGGAGATTATTGAATGAACCTGATGAGCAATTGTAAAAGAAGACCATGAAAAAACTTTCATACTGTCACTGGACGTTTTTAACACAGGATTTGGCAATATGACTTCTACCAATACCACAGTATACAAGCCTATTGAAGTGTCTTTGCAATTAATTCTCATCTTGTATTTTATTTGCATAATGATTACATATACGGAACCCTGAGTAATTTTTTTCCATAACGTCATGCTTATGAAAGCACGTAAGGATACTTTTTTGAATATTGCAACTGACCCTCTCCCCACCCCACCCCCCAAAAGAGAATGAAAAACAGCCAAAATAGGGACCGTCGATAGGTGATTTAAGAATATATTTGGACATTGGCGCTTCAAAATCTGTACAATGCCTTCTTTGGAGGATTAAATCTTGAACAGATTCGTAGATAGATCAGAAATAGAGAAAATAGTCAAAAAAATTGTTATGACTTAAGTTCCACGGATTAAATTTCGCGGAGAAAACGTTTTTTTCGCGATTTGCGATGAGTTACCTTTCAAAGAATAATTTTTCTCTCATCAAATGCTCGTAATACAATAGAAACTGAAAACTGAAGTTCATTTAAAAATTCAACAAAGCAAAATTGTACTTTCTAGGGTGTTTCATATGAAAAAACGTTTTGACTGACATTCCAATGGGGAAAGGAGCATTGTCGACTGGCCATATTATCTATCGGACGGAACTTTGTGCTAAAATATTCAGAAAATATGCATTTTAAAGAATACATCATGAATTATTGTAACTGATTATAGAACGAAAATTAAAACTGTGTTAACACATCGGTATTAAAGACATGATAAAAGGTCATCTAGACGTCGAACTGGATATCTTTGGGAAAAAAACGCAGTTTATATAATTGATAAATGGAATTTCTGTCGTTTATTGAAATCGACCATAAAGATCATACTTCTCGACTGGTTTTAAACTCATTACTTTGTTTTCAATTTCATTGGAAACTGCATGCGAAGACCTCTGTTTCTCATGCGTGAGAGAATGAATTTTGAGTTGTGGATAAGAAATTAAATAGGGAGCTTAGGCAACGACGATACTTATGCCAGGGAGGACACCTAGAAAGAAAAAGGATATTTCTAATCTCGTAACTATCTGGATATCCGCTCCGTACGCCAATCAATACTAAAAACTTGCTCAAACTAAACATGTAATGCCAGCGATCAATTCCAAATAGAAATACAAAAAAATTGCCATCCCGACACTCGTTCTTCAAAATACACAGAACTTGTTCATTTCCCGTTATTGTTCGGCAGAGGACGGCTTCAAAATGTACCAAGATTTAAAACGCACGTGCACAGCCATTCTTCTACTCAATAAACCTCTTGTTTGGTGACGTTTTCGTTGCCTTTTTTTTCTTCATTTGCGATTTTTTTTTCCACAATTACATGCATCAAATACAATTCTTTTTCAACAAATAAGTTACAGAAAAATGAATAAAGTTTGGTTCAGAGAGGTTAACAATGACACCATATTGAATTAATTAAGAAAAAAAATTGTCAATTCTTATCTACATGCTTATTTAACTTAACGATTTTCCTTAATAATGCTGTTGTCTACTTTAATTATTAGTTAAAATTGTTTCCTCAAAAATCTTCCATTTTTCTTTAAACAAATCCATTTTGTTCGATTTCAGAATATGAGTTTTTCAGTTTCATATTTAATTACCAAAATTCTTATGAAGTGGTTCAACGAGGGTACTGTTTCTCTACATAGACAAGTCTACAAGAAAGATTTCCCTAAAATTACGACATAATTAAATTGATTCTTCTCCTCTTCGAAAGTCCCAACAATAACATCCCAATATGTCAGCGAGAGGCTTCTGCAACTCTTGATTTTACTCAAAATTTTTTCATGCCAAAAGGAATATGAAAAAGAACAACCGAACAAAATATGGGATATGGTTTCTGTTAGCTGATGACAGAAGGTGCAGTTGGGATTAGAAACCTATTCTATTTTACACGGACGATCATTAGTAAACAGAACAGAATTCAACACTTTGTACTGAAAGGAGCTTAGATACGGTTCATGAGCAACCCTCATTGGCAAAAGAAATACCTCTGAAACTTGCTTGTTATCAAGGCTAAATTCTTTCTTTAGCTTGACCTATCTACTTGGCTTTTCCAATTTTTGTTTTAGAAGAAAACAATAATAGTCATAGTCACATTAGCGCTTGCCTTTGCTGTGCTACGCAATGCAAGAAGACTGAACAAAATCAAGCAATCATTATCAGCACAGTAAATTCAAATCTATAATCACATTGCCTTTGTGGGATAACTGCTTGCAAATAATTTGTTTCTCCGCCTCTTTTAGCGTAATTCCAGGAGTAATTAAGGTAATTTTCTTGTGCTACTTTTTCGTTTGGTGACATCAGATGATAAGTTTTTCTGATTTTCGTGAGTGGGTAATCTCCAGCTTCCTTGCTAAATTTTCGTCTTTCGCATATAAAAAATATACGAGAAAAAATGCAACAAATAAGTATTGAATGTTTCTTACTTTTAAGTGTAGAAAAAATATCAAACGTAAGATTTATTTTGTCGAATCGCTCGCATTGTAGGCTGAAATAGCGCCACAAAACACCAGCAGCAGGTTGTTTTCAGTCGTATGTCGTGACGAAAGCTGACTCTATGCATTGTTACAGAGGAGGCTAGGTAGAAGAAATGTACAATTTACAAGCTCTTTGCGGCGCTCTTATTGGAAAAGGTCAGAGAAAAGAATTGGATTTACGTGTTTGAAAACTTTGTTTAAGTTCAATCTTGACACCAAAATTGCAGGTTTGGATGTTCAAGAAGTGAAATCAATGCTCCCAAAATAACCATTACGTTTGATTTAGGAATTCTGGCTTTATATATTACCCACAGACAGGTTGTAAGAATTGTTCTTGTGGCATATTGTGTAGATTTCATCTCGATACAGTCGTTTTCTTAGAGCACTAAATGAAGCGGCTGCAATTTGTGGCAGCTCGACTAGATGAAAGAACTAGATGACGAGTAAGATGTTCAACGACAAAATAGGAAAAAAATTCCAAAATAATACCAGGAGTGCGAATTTAATTCCTTGCATGGTACAGTCACATGAAAAATGATAAGGAAAAACAGTACTTTTGTTTTAAGCGTCCTGTACAAAAGAAGTTAAGGTTGTGAAGTTCTTAACTGGTGATTTGTAGAAGAAAAAGTGAGAAACTGTTGAACTGTAATTCAGAGGTGGATTTATTTATAAATTCAAGAGAAAAATATCTTTGCGATTTCGGTGCAAACGAAGATGTGATTTTCCAGCATTCGCTCCGCTCCAGTTTTCACGTACTGTTCCTAGAAAGCCATCACAAATTCAAGTTAAAAAGTCGTTCATCACTGAAACGTGTTATGTCGATTATAGAAATGAACTCTATTATTTCCAAGAAATAGTGATCGACAGCTCATTTCTCCTCTCTGCAGATGATGAGAATTTCAATTAATTTCAGTTAATTACAATAATATTAATTTCAATCAGATGATGAGAAAAAGGGAAGTCATCAACTTTGGATCATTGTCTTGATGGAGCAGTGAATAGGCCATTTCCGAATTTACCTTGTCCTTCTGGTTGAAAACGAGTTCTCGTACAAAACCACTTTTGTGATGGAAGCGCAAATTTCATTCTCGATTTCTGACTTTTTCTCTAATTTCTTTGTGTACGATGACAATTAAAAAGTAAGATGTTCAAAGGCAGACACGTGAGTTAAGTTATAATTATCCATTTCCAACGTTAAATAGTGCTGCCCACTTTGTTGCAAAAGTAAACAAGAAGTAATGTTATAGTATTCCATAATGATGATTAGCTTTCGATTTGCCATTATTTTATTGCAACCAGAGATAATTTGGCAACACTCTGTTAGAAATGCTGCGGGATAGCTTAAGGCATTTTAGAATTATTCAGTACCTTTAAGATTCCTGGAAGGAATATAGCCTAGAATAATAAAATATTTCTGTTTGTCGTGAACGGATATTAAATTTTCCAGTTAGTACCGATAAAAAGTGGCAACGCCATGCATGTTTGGAGCGTTTCTAGCTACGGTCTTGAGAGAGGTGTCGGCGAGGCATCAAATTCCCCAACAAACCCGTTTTCTGTATAAAATGACTTACTATACACGACAAGTTCAGTGAGAAAATAAACGCACTCTGTTTAATATGTCTGACAGTGGGAAACTGACAAGCGAAATAGTTTACAAATCTGATTTTGCCATCAGTCTCCAAAACAAAATAGAGCTTTTCCTACCAATTTTGAGTTAAAAATATGTTTCTTCACACTTCAGTTACACAAATAAATAGTAATTTGAGGTTCACTTAAAGAATGGCTTGATTTAGCTCGAAAGATCATTTCATGGGCACTTTATAAAATAGTAAATGAGTCAAGTTAAATGCTTTGTCTTACGGATAATAAAGGTTTAAAATTGACAGTGGAAGAGCAATGTGTTCGTCACGTAGAAAATAGCGGCAAGGTAGAACTCAATGAACTTTTCAATTCTCAAGAACTAGAAATCAACATACAATTTCTCCTAGCTGTCTTAACATTCTCAAAAAATCAAGTGATGAGAATAAAGAAATAAAGCAACTGTATAGGATATTGTCTTGATATCAAATCTGACAACATTGCCGAATTTTCTACTATACGTTTATTCAGTGTATCCATGGATACCATGTGTGTTCCTTGCTGTTTTTAAGGTAGCTGAAGTAGATCTACAGTTCTTCATTTTAGCATAACACGTTGTTAACTTGACTTTCTATAGAATGATAATAGAATCCTGGTTAACGGATTTTGTGACAAAGTAGCACCCACATATCGATGGCAACCTATCAAATCCAAAAGATACGAATAGCTTGTGTATATGAAAAGAAATTAAAGAAAGAAAAAACTTGACATAGAGATTTGAAATTTTTGCGCTCATTCTTGTTAAACCGGTACGGTTGGTAAATTAGCATATAACGTCTCAGTGCACGTATTTTCAATTGTCTAGATAGCACTTACACTTGCCTTCTAACCGATAAATAATGATAATCCTTCTCAACAGGTTCAGAGAGATTAGACGGATCCGTTAAGAAAATGGGCTGCAGCACTTATCAATACTGTAAATTCAACCACCTTAAAATAAAGTGTTTAAAAAACATGGTGAGCAAGTCTTCGAAAAGAGTTCAGTGACTTTTTGGAAAAACATTACTGAATTTTTGAAAGCTATTTAATCAATAAACAAGACTTGCAAGATAGCTTTCATCAGCATTTTCTTCTCTGAAACAATGTGAATCACGGTGAAGTGAAATTTCACAAAGTCTTTCCTAGTGTTAAGAAGGTGTAAGGGCTAATTAAAGGACTCACAACAAAGAGCTCTTAAAACCTTCTACAACATTACATCATTAAATAATGAAAAAAAGGTATATAAACAAGCCACAAACTAAGTTTGCGGCAAAATCTTGTGTCCTTGTCCATTACTTAAAAACTTAAACAAAGTATGTTAATAAATAAAGATCTAACACGCCCCAAATGATCGCAACATGTGAAACAAACATATCACAACACTTTTGTGCGTAACATGTTGCGCGCGCTTGGTCACCCTCTTAAGACGTGTAAAGACAAATTACGTGCTGGTGCCTCATACTTCACACAACACCAGACATGTCGCAACAGGGTGGCCAAACACACACACAACTCAGGGAGCAAGATGACTCTTTTTCCCTCCTTCCTCCTCCACGGAGGAGGCAGTAGGGAGCAAGATGACTCTTTTTCCCTCCTTCCTCCTCCACGGAGGAGGCAGTAGGGAGCAAGATGACTCTTTTTCCCTCCTTCCTCCTCCACGGAGGAGGCAGTAGGGAGCAAGATGACTCTTTTTCCCTCCTTCCTCCTCCACGGAGGAGGCAGTAGGGAGCAAGATGACTCTTTTTCCCTCCTTCCTCCTCCACGGAGGAGGCAGTAGGGAGCAAGATGACTCTTTTTCCCTCCTTCCTCCTCCACGGAGGAGGCAGTAGGGAGCAAGATGACTCTTTTTCCCTCCTTCCTCCTCCACGGAGGAGGCAGTAGGGAGCAAGATGACTCTTTTTCCCTCCTTCCTCCTCCACGGAGGAGGCAGTAGGGAGCAAGATGACTCTTTTTCCCTCCTTCCTCCTCCACGGAGGAGGCAGTAGGGAGCAAGATGACTCTTTTTCCCTCCTTCCTCCTCCACGGAGGAGGCAGTAGGGAGCAAGATGACTCTTTTTCCCTCCTTCCTCCTCCACGGAGGAGGCAGTAGGGAGCAAGATGACTCTTTTTCCCTCCTTCCTCCTCCACGGAGGAGGCAGTAGGGAGCAAGATGACTCTTTTTCCCTCCTTCCTCCTCCACGGAGGAGGCAGTAGGGAGCAAGATGACTCTTTTTCCCTCCTTCCTCCTCCACGGAGGAGGCAGTAGGGAGCAAGATGACTCTTTTTCCCTCCTTCCTCCTCCACGGAGGAGGCAGTAGGGAGCAAGATGACTCTTTTTCCCTCCTTCCTCCTCCACGGAGGAGGCAGTAGGGAGCAAGATGACTCTTTTTCCCTCCTTCCTCCTCCACGGAGGAGGCAGTAGGGAGCAAGATGACTCTTTTTCCCTCCTTCCTCCTCCACGGAGGAGGCAGTAGGGAGCAAGATGACTCTTTTTCCCTCCTTCCTCCTCCACGGAGGAGGCAGTAGGGAGCAAGATGACTCTTTTTCCCTCCTTCCTCCTCCACGGAGGAGGCAGTAGGGAGCAAGATGACTCTTTCCATGGTCAATTTATTCGTAGATTTAATTTAGGTAATGACTCCAGATATCGTAATAAACAAGGTTTAAATGTTTTTATTATTAACAGTGATTATCTTCTACCTTGCTGGGAAGTAGAATTACTGTGCATTTACATTTAGTTGAATCCAAGGTTCATTTTCTATTTCCAAAGCGGAGCCCAATGCCTAAAGAAAATCGTCGGTGAGAGATACCCCTACACGATATTTTGGGAACAGTGGTTTATCTTTTGGCCAAAATTGCCCACTATGCTACCGGGGAATATTGTTCGAAGAGCATTAATTTCTGTTCCTCAAACCTGCACTCCCCTGAAGGAAACAATCGCTCGTGAGGAACAAATTTCTTCCATAATCCTCTACTTTCCTAGGAAGGAGATTTGGAGGGAAGTATGTCTTAACCATTATCTCTTAATATTTCCTTAAAAGTCAAAAGTGGTTACATTTTGAGTAGAACTTCCTCCCAAAGTAATTTTCTTTAAGGTGGTCAAGGTTTAGGAAATGGCTGAAAGACTAGACTGCTTATTTATGCCCATAGTGTCGACACAGTGTAGTTTAGTCTTACTGCTACTTCTTAACCTTTAACCCTCTCAGAGAAAAGCACTTTAGGAGGAAGTCTAACTCCTATTACAACCCCTTTTTGAACTTTTAAGGACGATTGGAGGATTATAGATGAGAGTTAAACTTCCTCTCCAAATATTCTCTAGGAAAGTAAAGGATTATGGACGAGATTTAATCCTCCTTCGTAATTGTTTCATTCAGGGGAGTGGGGGTTTTGGGGGACAGGAATTAAGACTCTTCCAACAATCTTCCCCTGTAAGATGGTGGGGATTTTTGGCCGAAGATATATTACTGTGCACAATGGCTAGTGTAGGGGTATCTCACCATTTTTTGATTATCCGACGATTTCTCTCTGGCATTGCCCTCTGCTTTGGGAATGAGCAATGTTCATTGGATTAAACTGGATTTAAATGCAAAGTAAAGGACAACGACACAGGTTTAACCGCATTCACCTTTCTGGTTCTGCGGCATATTTTTTTCTACAGTTACTTTCTAAATAATATTTTATCACAGGAAGGTGTAAGAGCTTATTGGAGTCCAGTCTTTAATTTGCTTTTTGCACCTTCCTTACATCAGCTAAGTTTACTTTCGTTATTTGCGAAAATCTCTATCTTTTTATTCTTCCCTCATACAGACTTGATATTATATATATTCACGTCCGCTTCATTTGTTAATCAACTATTCCATCGTAACTTACTATGAGGATCGACAGATTTACGATAAACAGAGTACAGGTGCTTTTCTTAAAGTTTATTTCCAAGCTCAAAGAGAGCCTATTTGAAAGTGTTTCTGCATTTGTCTTTTAGCCAGTTGTTCGCTGTGGTGTATCATTGTTCACTTTCTTTACTATTCCTCAGGCTACCTGTTGATCGAATCCAATATTAACAGTTCATTAGAATGTGTCACGCAGAATCAACATGTATTATTATGCGATGAACTGTAGGAGTGAGGGTGCTGCTGCAATACTCTCCTACTTGCTCTATATTTTCTTTCCAAATAAACCTTACGGTGCTTACATATATAATGAAACGTTCACAGGGTAACGCTAGCTTTTGGCTTCAGAAAAAAATAAAGAAATACTAAGCAAAATAAACTAGTTGTTTAAATATAGAACTTTTACTAAATGATTGCCAATTAAATCTCTACACATTAAAACGTCACCATAGTGTTATCGAGCGCAGAATGAACTATCTTTTGAGTCCATCTTTCAGCTTTGTCCGAGCGATTATCAGTTGTTTTTTTTTCTAAAATTTCGAGTGCTGTGACAGCAAATGGCCTTGTTTCAGTCTCCTGGAGAATTTGATTACCCATTCAATATTTCTAAATCCTCTTCCGAAACTTCGGTGAGACGAGAAAAAATGTCCCTATTTTGCAGACAATCTTCAACCACTGAATGGTAATGGATGATCGTACAAGATATACCTTAGCCAATCAGAATGCAGTATTGCATTAGTATAATCCGGTAGATTTGTACTAATGATAAACAGATTACTGTACCGTTGTCAGGCACAATAACTGTTGGTTATTAATTCTTGCATAAGGATCAAGAGTGATCACAATAAAACGTTTTCATGAAATCATTATGACGACTGATTGATTTTGTGAATTCTTTTGTTAGAAAACATTTTTGGACCTAGAAATTTTAAAGTCAAAATTGTAAATTTAATTTTCAAAGTTAAAACTTTAACTTTGCAGCAACTATTTACTTCTGCTGGCATGTTGACACGACCTTGTTTCCTTACTTATGATCAACAACACGCTCTGCCTCGATCTGAACCAGTAGGGAAGAAATGACTTGCATTTAATGTCTTTTTTCAGGTTTTCTGAACTGCACTTAACAAATCCTAAGAAAGAAGCTGACATATTCATTTCCACTTGTCTTATTCGCATCCTTGGATGGGCCGTGCCTCAATATTTCTCTGCAAACTGAAGTCGAGTGATACAAGACTTAAAGCCTGCTCCGCTTGGATTATCGCTTACAGAAAGCAGCACCTCTTGTTAAAAATGGTTTTTCATGTTTTTTGTTATCCTTAAAGGGCCACAGTCGGCTTTGGGACCGCACTGACCTGGACACTAGTTTTTTCACTTTGAAAAAGTTCACCTCAACCTGAAATCAAAGATACTCGTCGAGTACATCTAGAAATCCGCTTCAATCTTCGCAGTGTTTTGCTTGATTTTCAATCGTTTACTGAAAAACCTGTTTTTGAGTGGGCTTAACTTTTGCTCATCCTATGATAGTTTTTGTATCATATTTGGTTAAAAACAGTATGGATCGTGTCTCTGTGATATGCAAATTAACTATGAAATCAAATGGTATCTAATGCGTATGTGCTCCCTTTAACTGTGTCCCTTTAACTTTTAATAGGGTACCACTGATTCATGCTTCAAAAGTATTGATATTATTGATAAAAGAATGTAAAACCGAAAAATCAAAAACAAAGCCTCTGCAATCTTTTCAAGGCACTGGGCGTTTTTTTAAGCTTTTCGAAATATATGAATTGATTATGTCGTTCTCAAACCTTTTTATCAGCCTAGCGTTTTTGTCAGTAGTCCGACATCACCAAGTCCAATTACATCCTTTACAGGGACAGGATCCGGTACTTCTTTTTTTATTAGGTTACGTCGGTCCTTGCAAATTGACCTTGTGTTTTCACTACTTACCAAAGCGTCGCTTATTTAGCTATCGTTTACTGAAGCCATAGTACACTTGCCCGCCAAATATTGCTTCGGAAACAACATCAAAACTCGATCTGCTATTACCGACCAGCTAAGAAATAGACTTACAAACGCGGGGTAAAGATACAGCCTTTATCAGCAATGATGTGAAATAATTTCCTGCTGCAAATTATTAACGACCTATTAACATGTCCACGACTAAATTTCCTCACGGTTACGTGTTTGATTCTCGGTTCCAGTTTCTTATAGGTCATCGATACAATTTCAAGCATATCCTTAAGACAGTTGTATTTGTTCAAATCATAGTTAATAGAGGGAATGGTTAAGAATCCTAGTAAACATAAAAAAAGCAAACAAACAGGCTAAAAGTTATGTTGGAAGGTCTTTGACCCTTCACATCTTTTTGTTTTATGCTACTAGACTGTGCATGAATTACGTAATCGCAATGTTTCTATTGGTTGGTTGTATGAGCACACATAACCACTTTTTGTATTTTTTCCACATTATGGGCAGGGTCAACCTCCCCTACCCCCCCCCCCTCAAAACAGCCAACAAAAACATACAACAAAGAAATTTGCCATGATTCATAACCATTTCCCTCTATTAACTATGTTCAAATGTATTGTGTTTAAGTACTTTCTTATCTCACTTTAATTGTTGCCAATGCGTCTCGAAACAGGATTTAGGTCAATGCTCTTTCCAGTAACTTGATAAAGTGAAAACAATGGAAACTGACGCAGGTCAATATAAATAACTAAACTTGGTACTCCTTGTTAAAACAATCAGGGATCGTTTTGTTGTGTCAATTAGTTTATTGCTTTTCTTGACGTTCCTGTGGCAAACAAGCACATTCAAAGGTGTTTTATGAATTTTGGTGTACTTTTCTAAGCTCAAGTCTATGTTTAAGAGATTTTTTTGGTTTTTACAAAGTCTTAATTAAAAAAAAATTTGAATCGCCATATTTTTTAGTATTTTCAAACTTTTTGACATATTTGCAAAATTTTGAAATCCAAGATGGAGGTCCTTTTCAAAAGCACGATATCATTTTTACCTGACACGTTATTGCACGAAAATTAACATTCCTAGATGATTAATCATCACATACTGCATATATGTTTTTTTACTATACCATATTTATAATTTGATGGACATGGAAAGAGACACTCTCAGTTAACCTTCACCCTTTGCATGTTCTAAAATTTTGTTTCATTTTTAAGAACTCCACATAAAAGATGGAAAGGATAGACGAATATGATTAAAATTCAAAAGGTTTGTTCGAAAGTTCCAAAGCAAAAATTAAACCTTAATGATAATGATGTCTTGAAACCTTTCCTCAGTAGTACTGCTTATAAATACTTCTTGTAAAATCACGGTTCCTGCACTAAGTGAAACTAGTTTCTAACTTCTGATAATAACGTTTTCCAATGCAATAACTTTGTACTAATCTTCCTCATGTCGAATCGATGTGAAAATCCTACACTGAGTTGCCAAAATGAGCTTAGATCAGGAGCCATAATCGGGGACGGAGACCGTAAACACGCGCCATTTCTAGTATTGGGGCTGTCCCTATGATATGGGACAATTTTTTCTATTTTTAGAACAAATTGCGCCATCGTGTGCAGAAAGCGCGCGTACATGCGGCGAGGATTTTTGCGGTTGTAGCTCGGGGGAAATGGCACCCGAAATTCCCGACATGTTTTATGCTTTTGGCCCACAACTCAATACGTTTATGTCTGTTGGAATTTTGCTTAAGTATTTTCGTCGTAAGCTGCTCCAATTCGACTGAAGTAAGGCAGTGTCGAATTTAGGTATGTCCCGTTTTATATCACTCAGACCAAGTTGTGTTCCACTGCTTCTTTTACAAGAGTTCCACATTACTCCACTCTAAATTTCACGTATGCTGGAGATTAACAGCTTTTCCGTAACACAGCAAAAAACTAGTTGGAAAAATTTGGATATTGCAGCGTTTTAGGACTTCAAAGTTTCCCTCCTCTTGCCACACGCTTGCGGGGATTTCGCCAGAGTCTATCGCCACCGAAAAGTAGTAAAAAATTGCAAGTACGTTTGCATTTCGCCTGAATTGTAAGCAACGCTTGATATTTCATCAAGGCCCAATAAGTTTACGTCTGTAGATACGGCTAGGCTTTGTTTGTGTAAAAATTCAATAAATTGTCTGTTGTCGATGAATAAGAGCGCCCGCCGATGCTTGTTTTGTAGAGTCCGTAAACATGACAAATTGGACTTCCGCAATAATATCTCTAGTTTTTAAATATGTTCGAGGTTGATAAATGTTTGAGAACATATTAAACTGCTTAGCTGAAAATATGTGAATACAGCAGGAATAGTCAGCAAAGTTACGATGACGCTTTCTTTAATCAACTCGAATAACGATCTCGATTTTGTTGGCCGAGTTATCAAAACTCCTTGTATTTTATTTTCGCAGCTGTGTAAAATTTCACTACGTTGAAAATTGTTACAGAATCTCAGCACAAAAGATAACGAAAGAAATCTTTGTCAAGATTTGTTGACAATTAGCTACATTTGAAAACAGCGACTCGGACTTTAAAGTGCACGCCCTGGAGCTACTTGTACGCGTCAGACTTTCCTTCCAAAAACTTTCGCAAACTTGCTAAACGAGCAGAAATGATAAGAAACTATCAAAAACAGGTTTTGGTTATGATTAAGCACTGTTTGAGAAATTCACAAATTACTTCGATACCAGAGTAGAGAGATTTCTTACATAAACTTTATTCTTTAGACAACATCTACGCGAGAACCCACGACATGTGGCAACCCTCCACACGTAGGGGCCAAACCACCCCCCTAATGTTTCATGAAGGCTATATTTGGTTGGTTTATATATTTCTGAACCAAGTTTGCCAGATGAGCTTGTTTTGTTCTCCAGTTTATTTTAAATTGGAAGTTGTGACAAAATGTCAGATTATGACGTCATAATTGATGACGTCACCAAAACGTGCTATAATTTTTTCTAAAATCTGATGTAAAGATTATGTCATTGGAAAGGCCTTGACTTGAGGAGTAAAAATGCCGAAAACCGTTTTTAACTATGATGATTATTTTTCGAGATATGGTAAATTAAATATGTTTTTGCTGTCCCCCCCGGAATTTGCTTAGCCATACTGTCCTTCTTAAGTCAGCCTCTCTGGTTTATTTTTTTCAGTTTTTTTCTAGGAAGGCTAATAATCTAGAAAAATAAAAAGCTTGATGTTGTCAAAGATCGTATGGTTTTAGAAATTTGATTTTCGGCTTTGTTAAGATGGTATTAGCAGTAAAAAAACGGGTGACGTCACAGGTTATGACGTAACAAAACTAATTTTAACGCAATAACACTAGAGGGATAATTTTTTATTCCGATTTTCTTCTTTATTTTTGCTTTAGTCATCTGGCACATCACATGTGCAACATAGCTGGATTTGCTGGAAAAAAATGAAGGCTCCAATTTGGGGATTTTTCTCAAGGGGGGACCCCATATTTTGCAGAGTTATTTTTTATGATTAAAAATGCCATATTTCATTCAATTTTTGTGATATGGACAAAATTTTTTCAGATTTCAACTCCCCTTGATGTGCTCTTTCGAACACATTGTAAAAAATATGCATATTAAAAACCTCAAATGTGGCCAAAAACATGACGTCATCACTGTCACGTCACAACTTTGACATTTACTGACATTTTTCACGTAAATATAATTGGCAATAGGTCTCCTACTCATCTGCCAAGTTTGATGTAGAAATAGTCAATACTTTTTAAGTAATGCGAAATAATGTGAAATACTCAAGAACTGACGAAACATTTGGGGGGTGGTTTGGCCCCTACGTGCCAAGTTAACTTTTTTCCTTAGTGGCCACATTTTGGCCACTGACTGTTCAGGTTTAGTCGCTAGTGAAATATTTTAGTCGCCAAAATATATGCATAAATTAATAATTAGCTAATAATAAATAATAATCTTATTATTATCTAACTGTATTGTTAATAACATTTTCCTTGAACCACCAAGTAAATTGAAGTCCCGTTCAGTGAAAGAACTACCTAATGTTGATTGAAATATGCTTTTATTGGAATGATTGATGATCAAATGAAATAGTTTCTGATCACAATGAAAAAGTACTATTATTATTGCAACAGCGTTGTGAGTTGATCACAGTTCTCATTCAGTCATTTTAGATTGATTGGCTTTCACTTTCAATAAATCTTTTACAATGGTTATAATGATGCAAATGTACATGCCTTCAAATAGCTCCATCGATTTACAAGTGACTCCACAAATATCAAAAACCAAAGGTTCAGACTATCTTCATTATAAACTCTTGCTTAAGTTTTTAATATTTTATAATCACACTTAAATGGTAACTTAGGAATGACTTGAGCACTCCAAACAAGAGTAAACTTACAACAACAGATTACAAACTCTCCCGTAAATCGACAGACTCTACAACACTGACGCACTGGCGCTGGTTGTGAAATCAACCATCAAAAAGCGTGAGCATGTATGAAGGAAACGTATGTTTACCGCCATTTTTCCCGCGAAAATATTTGATGAAAATTAAGAAAAAAAGTCGCTTCACAAAACACAGAAATATTTGCGTATATCATTTATAATTCACACAACAGGAGCAGTGCAAACGACACAGATTGTACCAAGTTAAAATAAGATAGCCTCATTCGCAGCTGAATGGCGGAAAGTTTTCCAATGTTTATCAAGGCGGCATCAAGTTCTTGCTGAGACCATAAAGTGAACGCTATTTTTACCTTATCGCTTATGATCTTTTTTAAATGTTCAACCTCGTTTTCTGCTTGAATAAGCAAACGATATAAAACTTCACCTGAAAATTAAAGACTATATTGAAATGGACAGAAAAGTTCACGCTCAAAAATGGTTTGTCGTTTTGAATTTAATATGCGAACCGCGGAACGCGAATACTCAACGCGAAAATACTTTCACAAGTTTTAGGGCAATCACTAAGATGGATATTTTTTTATTGATGAAATTTTTGACAATTTAAAAATAAACCCAGGTTCGTTCACACAAGTGAAATTTCCTTACAACTGCGAGCCGCTTTTCATCACAGTTTTTTTTATTTATAGAATCCCCCGTGCTTGTGTTATCAAGTTTGCTGTAATGTCGAGTATTTTCGTGTCCACTGAAACAAAATACGTTTCTCAAATACATCTGGATGTTTCTCAAACATATTGTGCATCCTGTCACCGTCGAGCTTTCCAAGCTTTTGCAGTTCCTCTTCTTTTCGATGGCAAATGACCGGATTGCGTGCGTTGTCTCATGCTTCCAGGTAAAATTGCCACGCGCCAAAGTTCCGTCGAGTGGAACGAATTTCGTTGCGTCCCAAGCTCAACTGAATGCAATTCCTTGATCTTTGTTTACCGTGTAACATTTCATTTTATTCAGTCTGATTTTCTGTTGGTTAAGGGACCGTTCATTTTTTATGAGGGAGGGGGGGCTGGTGGGATTTGGGAAACACCATTTAAAAATCGCATGACCCCCCCTCAGCTTATCAATTTTTTCACATGGCCCCCCCCCTTATAGCGATAATTTTTTGGGATGACCCCCCCCAAAAAAAATTGAACAAACAATATTTAGATTTCAACTTTTTTAATATTTCTGTATTATCCCCCTACTTCACGTTATTGTGCTCACTATGAAGACAATATTTACAATCTCTATACGACAGAGAGCTGTTGTTTAAAAAACAAATCAAAAGAAAGAGAAGTCAATTTCGGATCTCGTAGTTATGGCTCGCCCTGAGCATGTGGCATTTGGCCTCTCATTGGCATCTTCCTCATCTGAATTGATGAATGCAAGAATGACGTCACTTGAGTCATCTTCTCCCCCAGAGTCAATGGCATCACTGTCATACTCATCATTGTCACTTTCATCCGTTTCACTGCTGTCAGCACTTGCCCTGTTGTCATTTTGTGTCAATGTCCTGGCATTTCTCAGTGTTGGTTGGCCAGCTCTGAGAGGACTCTTCTGCTGCAAGCATGAATGTCTTACAATTGCCTTTACTTTCTCACTCTTGCTGCTTTTCAAATGCTGCTTCAGCCCGTGGTGGTTTGAGTACTTGTTTAGTTCTGGAACACGTAGCTTTTTAAGCTTGGTTAGATCTTCGCACAACTGAGTCCAAGGATAATCCTCCTCCCTACTTAACTTTGCCTTTTCTTCTGCTCTCTTTTTCCTTTTAAATTCCAGCACTTCAAGATGCTGAAGATAATCCACCACAAACTTCGATTTGAGAATAAACTTATCTGCAAATAGAGCAACGTTCTCTGGGTCAGATAAAACCAGCCTGCCACTTCCATGCTCTTTCTTCTTTATATTGTTAATCCAATCGGGGAAAGAGCGCATTACTACATGAGCATCATGAAAGAGGCTCATTCCAAAATGCGCAATAATGGCGAAAGCGACGAGTCGTTTAAGAAAAGGTTTACAGCTGAACGATCCAGGCAGTTTGACATCTTACATGCAAAAGAAGCAATTTTTCTAGGTGCGGATGGCTGTTCAGAAAGGGCGAGTGAGTTTTCCATGCAAGGGTACCAGTTGAAGCCCAGTGATGGAAGAAAACTGAACTTCTCCATCAAAGAGCACAGAGCAATGGTGGAAAAGTTGAATGTCATATTGAAAGATGTAAAGGAACACGATTCCACACTCTTTCAGTCCAATGGGCTTGCTTTAAAGCAGGGCGAAGAATTTGCCCACAGTTTTAATGTAAAACAGATCAAATGTACAGAAGCTAAGTTGACGTAGGTCACGCAGGACATGGAAGCACTAGAAAATAAGAAGAGCAATTATAACAGCATATTCAAAGGCATACTCAAACAGCACATCAACAAAAGGAGAAGGAAAAAAGAAAACCGCAGAAAGTCAAATGAAAGAAAGAGGAAGCGGACTGAAAACAACGTCCAACGAGTCTATGGAATCTGTGTTGGAAACCCGCTAGGAAATGATCTTCCACAGTGCCTTGTGTACCCTCCTAGAACGGCCGTCCCGGAAGAGTGTCTTAAAGTTGAGGATGTTGCCACGTCGATATTTGGAAGAGATGGGCCATACATCGCACAGCTCTTGGAAGGGAATTATTTCACCAATGCTGCAAGAAGCAGAATCACCACCAACCTTGAGCGGGAAGTCAGAGATTATGTTTACACCTTCATGTACCCTGAAGAGTACACTCTGACGGAAAGCATTGCTGCTTCTTGCAGCATTGGTGAAAGAGACTCCCATAGCAGCACAAGCGGCGACGAAGAACTCGACGACAGCGGAGATGAAGATGAGTGCCAGTGAAAGTTGCATTCGAAAATAACAGTGTTAAATACTTCTTTTCAGTAGCTACAAATACTTTTTGTCGCCAAACGTTTTTTTAAAGCAGAAGGAAAGTTTGTAATAAATTTGTATCCTGCCTTCTATGTTTATTCTATAGCAATTTTTTTGATATTCAAACATTATGCCATTTTAAAGTTTTACTAAAATATTTCACGTGACCCCCCTTTTTCCCTTATTTTTTTGGGATGGCCCCCCCTCGAAAGCTATTTTTTTTCGCATGGCCCCCCCTCAAATCCCACCAGCCCCCCCCTACCTTATAAAAGATGAACGGTCCCTAAAGTCCCACAACAACTAGCTTTGCAAAGTGAATTCTTAATGCTCAGAACGTTTTTCTTTTCGCTCCGGATGATAGTCCGCTCAAGCTCCTGAAGCATAGGTCACGTTAATTTCAGTCGCCGAGCTGGCGACTTGCGTTCTAATTTAGTCGCCAGCTCCAAAATTCTAGTCGCCATGGCGACTAAGATGGTCGCAACTTGGAGGGTTGCATGTGCGTGGATCCGCGCGGATGTATGTCGTCAGGGTGGCGTAATTTGTTCTAAAAATAGCAAAAGTGCCCCATATCATTAGTGCGCGCAGATCCCGAGACTTACGGTCTCCGTCCCCGATTATGGCTCCTGCTTAGATTGAAGATAGTTTATTTTTTGCGGAAAACGACATTCCAAGGAAGCGGGAAACTGCGCGTGCAGCAATTTACATACTATGTAAATTTAAGGCTTTCTAAAGTTTTCGATTCTATTTTATCTATTTTCCATTTCACTGCTACATTTCATATGTGCAAACACTAGTTTTGACACCTTTTGAACTGCGTACTTGTTTTATTTATCTATTTTTCTCAGGGTCCATTTTTTTTTTTTGTGGCTGTTTGTTTTAAAATATATCGACCATTACTTCAATTAATCATTTCAGCTACCCTGCGAGACTAGCGTCACATTTATTCTAGCTGGAATGTTATTTGTTTGTTGTTTGTTTGGATACCGACACAAAAACTTTATTCACATGCAACAAACTGGTGTTTTCTTGAGGAAAAGAAAATACTCAAACTACACTTTGAAATCCATGTCAGTGAAACATCGCTACTTCGAAAACATGACATTTCTCTCAAGGCTTGAGCGCACTTGTGCCCGGACACATGCAAGTACCTATCGAAACCAAACAACGCTCGTAAATATTTTCAACCACCTGAAAAATTAATTATGTTTTCTGTTCTAAACGTTAATTTTCCATATTAAACGGTGTAGCAAGACACTAATTTGCCCTAGGCGATGATATTTTCATTCACCTCCATGTTTAACATTGTACTTATATCAAGTTATACAGACGAAAAAGTAGTGCATGTTTATATAGATTTTGGTCAAGCTTCGAACATTGATGACCAAAAAACGATCGTGTTTACAAAAGCACAATTAGGATTGTCACGCCGCTAAAGTCATGAGCTCTATCAGTCGTTATAAATTAAGTTGCTGTTCGTTCTTGAATGCCTGACAATACTATTTTAAAACACATTTGATTTTGAGCAATTCCTTCTCTAAATGAATTGCCTTTAAAGTTCATTTGCGGCCTCGTATAAGGAAAGCATTGTTCGCACTGCAAATTATCATTGTACTATTAAACTGGAATTGTTCTCGTAAATTGTCGTACATGGTTCTCTGTCTGCAGCATAAGTGGATCACTTCCTTAAATCTTCGTTCGCAAAGCCAAGCCGAGAGTAAGCTGAAATGCTACTTTAGAATCTTTGTTTTTCACAATGTTTATATCAAAATAAATTTGTAACAATTACTAGTACCACAACCACATTTTTATTCTGTTAAATTTGAATTCAAAATGTCAAGAAAAAGCACTTCAATTTTGCATTGCGGAGAATATTAGGCCGTTTCAAGTTGTCCTTTAAAATAATAAATTGCGGTGTTCAACCTTTCATGCACTTCAGTCTCAAACTCAAAATATTAATTTTCCCAATTGATTGTCATACATTTCTTTTGTTCTTAGTTTATGAATTTGGAAACATTTTCTTTGTAACATACTTGAAACCGCAGCGAGGTACGATGAGATTATATTTTGATCACTCTTGGACTGAATCCGTTAATGGTAAACGACTGTAGAGAAACAAGAAAACGACTTATCTGAAGTAAGATATTTCCAAGAGCCAGTACAGTGCAATCCAAAATGATTACATATTTCTTTGAAAGGGCATTCAACCTAGAAAGAAAGGAAACATCAGCAAAATAGCTGGTTAATATTGATTGTATCACTTGACACTTATGTTTTCACAATGTTCTTACGAAAGTTATAGTAATTAACACCAGCATGTTGTTTTATTCTGTTAACTTTGATTCCATTATGTCACTGGACAAGTCTCCAATCTTCAAGTAAAATTTTTCTTGCTAGTGACAGTATATCCTGATCCCAATATTTTCTCTCCAACTGAGATACTTATAAAAAGGGTCAGGAAGGCATTTATATGGGCAGACTCTGATCACTCTTTGGACTGAAACCGTTCAATGGTAAACAGAGAAGAAAACGACTTACCTGAAAAAGGTGTTTTCAATGGCTGTCAACGTGAGCCAGGAGTCGAGAGCTTACACACTTTGATCTAGCATGGCTACACTTTCTATTGAAACGATGTTTGCATTTAACCTGGTGATAAAAAGAGAAAAAAAACAACAAATCAAATAACTTTTCAACGATTATCGGATCTCCAGTTGTTTTAATTTCGAATATTTGCCCCTAAATACACATTTACAGTGCTTTTCTAAAGCATTACTTTATTGAAATTGATGAACAAATCTCTCGCAATCGTGTTACTTTTAAGAATTCGTTCGGACGTCAGAACAATTCCTCATTGCCCAACCGGTATCTCAAAGTTTATGGGTTCGAATCCCGTCACGGACTGAGATGTTCAATTCTTTGTCCCACGCTCACCACAGGATCAAAATTTCATCTTTCACCAATCCCGATTAGATTTATCTACATGATACTTGGAATGACACAGTTCATATATAGATTTAGGCCAGCCTAAAAGCGTAGCTCCTGGGCCGGGTTGCTCAAAGCCCGATTAAGCTAACTCAGAAAAAGATAGAATTTTGATTTGAGTTTAGTAACTTTGCGGTGAGGTTTTCTTCATATTGTTTGGCCTTCTGCTTTGAGTTTTAATAATCACCCTATGCACAAAACAAAACAGCAAAACACATTTGTATAGAGGAAAAAGTTATAATTTGGTTAACTTTTAATCCTGGGTTAGCGTTAACCGACTTCCCAGAAATCCTGCCCTGTTTCCAACAAGTTAACCTAATATGAGCCCGCGATCCAATCGATAACCAGCACTTGGTCAGCGTTCAACTTCAAAAAACACGTGACCTCGAGGAGCTGTAAACTTGAGCCCGCGATATGGTCACGTGATACTGGTCAGCGGATACCTTGTTTTGACAGGTGTCAATTGATACATACATACATACATACATACATCACTTTATTACATACATTCACTTTATCATAACATGGATGTCCAATATCAAGGAAGTACACGGTAAACCAAGGCTGCATGTCTGTCAACCTATTATTTGGAGTATGGCCGCCATGTTGGGCAACTCTGTCGCCGTCGTCGCCGTCGTGCGCACGCGCCCACGAGCAATACCGCTAGCCATGATAACCATGAGAAAATCAACTCATAGGTTTCTTTTTTTTTTCCTATATGAGTATGGGGCTCCGCTATTAAAATGGTCGACGACAAATTCAAGTAAAATAAGGAAAGGGTGAACTTATCTGAATTAAGATTTTTCCAATATGTCATAGTGCACCAGCGTTCGAGAATTACACACTGCAATCCAAAATGACCACACGTTCTGTTCAATATCCGAGTTCACCTGGCAAAAAAGGAGATTTTAAAAACATAAAACGAACTATTTTTTTCAGCAACAAATTCGAGACGTGTTTATAAATTTAATAACAGACAATTCTGCAGTGACGTCTTAAAGCAGATATCAATACTGTCAGGTATAATTATTTAAGAAAACACTAAATTTTTGTTGGCTCGCAAATCTCAAACAAACTTCCTGGTTCTGCCGAGGACATTAAAATGGTTAAAGAATTTCTTTGCAAGATACTTTGAAATGTATTGATATGGAAGGAGATTTTATTAACTTTCGACTGAAACCGAAAAAACGGAAAATTTGAGGTGCTGGACTTATTGTAGAGAAAAAGCGTTTCCAGCTATTAGCAAGCAGTGAACTACTCATTGAAACCACTGAGTCCAAGAGCTAAACAAAGTTGCTTTTCTTGCATTGGCAAATTTTCTGTCCTTCGTTTCATAAATTTGCCAGAAACCAAGTGAGGCAAGTTGCAGATAAATTTTTAACACCGGCAAAAAATATTTTAATGTCACTGCTGAGCTTTTGGCGGTACATTTAGACAACATTTCTCAGTTAATGAATAGAAAACTGCGAAGATAATATCTGGTCTATCTGAACCAAGATGTTTGCAATACTTACGTTGTACCAAAGAACATTAGAACCACGCACTGTCGTACAAAATGGACTTGTTTTCTCTCAGCATATCTGTTTTAAAACCTTCATGAAAAAGAAAAGAGGAAGCTTTGATATACTGACTTAAATTGCGTCAGGTTTAGGAATTTGGTCAAAAACAATGCGGAGCCAGCGGTTTATAGAGACATTTAAAGCATAAATGCTATTCAGGCAGCGTTTGAAAGCGCACAAAGCAGTATAAAATTATTATTTTTTGCTACAGGATGACAGTTCATTAGGTTATTTCCCTCAGGATGTATTCAACATGATCTGAAAGAAATTAATTATTTTCTTTCATGGACTGATACTGTAAATGGTATAAGGCAGAATAGTTAAGAAAGTACTTGGCTTCACACTAGAGCTTGTAAGTATAATCTAAGTGCACTTGGAACCTACTTTGATTGTGAAGGGGTAAAATGTGCTTTCTTGGACTTAACTTAGTGACCATGGAAACGTTCGTAGTTCAAAGAAGCCGAAGTACGCCGCCAAGTATGGTCTACACCACACTTGAGAGCACACTTGACCAATAGGAAATGGAAGCCAACTGAAGGCGGTGTGCAGCGTTGCTACAGTTCTAATGAACGAACCGATACTAGTAAACAACTTGCTTGAATTTCATTTTCATAGACAGCCTTAACCATAGGTTTTCATATCATCCGACACAGAAAATGCTCTTCTGCAAATTACAAACCAGCTGCTGTTTCAAGTTTCAACCAGGTCATTTCTTTGCAATCGCACAACTCTGTTGAACATTGGACGAGTCACACGGAAACACATTTCCTAGGTTAGCTAAAGCCCTACAGCAGTTTCTTTGCCGAAAACCGCGTTGTTGAGCCACTCTAGAGAAATACAGAAATATGTCGTTTGTTCCTTTGTTTTGCTGCTATTGCTGTGTTTCTCTTTAGCAACAAAGCAACGATATGCATTTCTTCACGATTTTACTGCCGAACAATCGCATTTGTAATATGTATGAGTTATTTTTCTGCGAAAATGCTCAAGTAATATACTTTGTCATCAGGTGTGATGCCAAATTTTCTAAAGTGCGACTTGAGATTTTCAAGTGCACTTGAGTCAACTGCTTTCTTGAAACTAACTTAGCTTCTAGTGTGAAGCCAAGTAATAATTAAATGACAACAAGCTTATCTGACTATAAGATCTTTCAGATGTCGTCTGCTTGCATCGAAGCGAAGGGTAAAACACCACAATCCAAAATGGCCGCTTTTTCTTTCAATGCACGTGTACTCTGTGTTCAACCTTGGAAAAAAGAGAGGAAATGTCAGTAAATGAAGTAAATCTCCTTTTGTTCAATAGAACAGTCTTGCAGTTGTGCGATGTTGCTATTTTCAGGCATATTACATTGTATTCGCTAGCCTGAAATCAATTGCAAGAGACTAGAGAAATGCATTTTATAGTGATGACTGGCTTTCTTTTCGCTTAGAAAATTTACTGCGTACAAACGTGTCAGGTCTGGGATTCTGGTGGTATATTGTATTTCGATCAATCTTGCTCTGAATTAAATCGTTTACCAGGAAAACGACGAACAAATAACAAAACTACGATGTACTTATCTGAAATCAGTCATTTCCTATAGTCAACTTCCAGGTTACGCTAGAGCCCAAGAACTACAACCTGCAATCCAAAAAGATTTTTATCATACACTAGAACAAAAAAGTTACAAAATTGTAGCAAGGGTCAAACTGAACCATAACAATGCATTTATCGTCATAGCTATCTTAGTTATAACTTTTAAATCAGACTTTGCAACAAGGTCAGATGATACGTGTAAAATAAAGATAAAACAAAACCTAGAATTTACCTGAAATTGGGGTTGATCGCAACATCAAGAGGCTGATAAGGAGAGAACGGAGCTCCAAAGCTGAACACGGCTGCTCATAATGGTTACATTTCCTTCGGATACCCCTCTGTTCGTCTGGTGCCAGAAGGAGAGAGAAAACTGTCAAAAAATATATTCAGTAGGTCAATCTGGTCGGTAGTTAGAAACCGGCCATATAACGTAACATCTGTCCATATCGCCTGCATTAACAAATTTCTTAATGTTCTCCTAGAATTATTTTATTTGAAGTGAGGTAGTTTTAATGTTCTCGCCAGAATTCAAAGCAAGTTTGTTCAAAATTGGTGCTATTCGTCAAGTAATTTCTGATTTCACGAAAATGTAAACCATTATGAAAACATGAAGATAAATGAACAATAACCACAAAGACAATTACAACACAAATCTGCCTTTATGTCTGAAATTCTAACGCAATATTTTGATATTACTTACCCGAAAATGTATCAGAAATCACTCCTGAAGTAAAGGAAAAAGATGGCTGTATAACAACTCAACAAAATCCCTCCCAAAGTAAAACTGACTAAATTAAATCCCAATTAAAACCTTCACGAGCAGTTAGCTCAGCGATTGTATTGAGACAAACTGTTCCTGCATAATCAAATGATTTAAATGCTCAGGAAATATTATTGACGTAACTTTAAAACTGTTGATATTAAGTTAGTCAGATCTTCATACCCTTAGCAACTCAGAGCATCAGAGCAATGGACAACAAGCCGGGTCTAAAACACAAGTCACATTCCACAGGTCAAGAGTAGAAATCCCTACTCTACTGATGAATAACTATGCCAAAAGTTTCCCCTCGATCTAAATCAACATTTTCGCAGAGTGCTAGGTTTAATTAGGGCTAAGAGACTGAATCTTGGTGCTGCTTATTTATCTGTAGCACAGTGACCTGTGCTCTGACCTGTGGAATGTGACCTGCAATTCAGACGCGCCGTGGACAACATAAAACAGGTACAAAAACGACGAACGAGAGAGCTAGTAAATTAACTTATTTCTGAAATGTGGTATTCAATAAGAAACTTTCAAACCTGCTATTCCGATGTGTTTGTCTACACGAACTTAGTAATTCTTTATTCCGAAAGTTTCACACCCTCCCAGTATTCAACAATTTTTTCACTGTGTGGACGTAAAAAATTACTCAACGAAATAGTTGTACTAAACCACTAAACTGCGAGAAAGCACAGGCGTAGCGAAACGAAGCGAAAAGCTGAACATGAAAAAGACATGAAAAGAGAAAACGAAAACGTATACTTATCTGCGAAGGGGAGTTCGTACATCGACGAAGATGCTGGTTCACGTTCACATGACACGACGGTTTCTGACACCAAAATGAACGGGATGTCCTTTGAGACCTCCTTACGTACACGATTAAAATTCATTCCACCTACTAGAAAAGTGTTTGCTGCATTAGAATATTTCATTGAGATTTCTGTGCGTCAAACAATAGAGCATACAATGATATCAATTTAAAAAATATCAAATAAGGCACGCACTCAGTCGCCAGTTATTTTCTTCTAAACAAGTACAGGTATTTCAAATGAAATTTGTTGAATAGTTTTCAAGAAGTTGACTCTTGAAGTCCTCTGTGATGTCACTAAAAACCCCAAGGAAAGACTGAACATGTGTCTTCGGGAGCTTGAAATTCATCACCGCATTTTAAATGCACAACGTGTCTTATTCTCAGTTGTGTTGGCATTTTACAGAGCCAAGCCCTGAAAACTGAAGGTGTGAGGTATTCACCAAGATAGGCACGGAAGGCGTGCTCGGACTATTTGGTGACAACACTGGGACTGTAAAATTGTGTAAAAGCGAAAAATATAAACATATCAAAAATAATTCTGATAAATGTATTTAACATCAATTTTGTCTTGAATTCCAAACATGATTTGTTACCCACAATGCAAGGATTTGAGTCAGAGACAAAACTAGAGGTCCAGAACAATGCTTTTCTCTGACTTTCCCTTAGTAGGAATTAGCAAGGAGTGACAGGCCTGCACAACTTCTAACAGTGGAAACTTTTGTACCATGTAATATATGACCCCTTTAGGAATTAGCAAGGAGCCACCACTAATATCGTATAAAAGAGGTAAATCCCTAAAAGACATACTCGTAAGAGCAAAACTATAAAGGGGTCATATATTACATGGTACAAAAGTTTCCATTGTTAGAAGTTGTGTAGGCCTGTCACTCCTTGCTAATTCCTACTGTGATAAAAATAAAATTTCTCTAACCAAATAAATAACAGATATAGTAACGGTTTCTAGCTTGCCCTCAGGGGGTAGCCCTCCTTTCCACCCATTCATTGACTGACAAGTTTTTAACAAATCCTTTTTCATGGGGAAAATGTCTTTTTCCTGACCATTTCCCGACCTTTAGCAGGGTGTCTAAAAAAACTCGAATAGCAAATAGCGAATAGAGGCGAATAGTCGTCAATAGTCACCGATTTAGGTCAGCACTGATCTGGGTTCGTTGAAACTGATCACGTGAAAAAAAAAAACATAATAGAATACGAATGTGAGGTAAGTGCTCTGTGATTAGTTTATCAACTGAAAAGACACAAACGAGCTGCTCTGATAACCGGTTATAAAAACAACAACATCTAAGCAACATCTTGCGTTAATTAAGTATCCAAACAAGCATGAGAATTTCAGTGAATTTATTACCTTTTCTTCTCAGGACTTAGGCTAGGGCTGACAGTAAGAAAACAGAAAACACAAGGATAACCTAATAAAGACGTATCTACGCTTTTGCAGCGGTGAAAACAGAAGAAATTACGTTTAGAAACACCTTTTGAACTGATAAGCATCTATGCTTTTTAGCGGGAAAATTGGGTACCAAATTCCCCACTATTTGCCACTATTTGTCCACTATCCGCCACTATTCGCGACTGTTCGCCACTATTCGAGACTGTTCGCCACTATTCGCACTATTCGAGACTATTCGTACTGTTCGCACTATTCGCTATTCGCGACTATTCGCTACTCGGGTTTTCCAGACAACCCCTTTGGCAACCCTGCATGTGAATTCGTGTTGTCGGTATTTTCACAACTTTAGCGAGAAACACTTACAATTCTCAGGCAATTACCATTACTGAGAGACATTAAAATCTACTAAAATAAAGTGTATTTGGTCAAGTTCCCTTTATTGATCTCAGTTGAAATGAATTAATACCAAATGACTGGTCTGGCAAAAATATTGGTACGCAAATCAGTAATGACGGATGCACCATTTAGTAACTGTGGAAATCAAGAGAGATTGCATACACTAAAATTCTGTTGGAAAGCCGTCGAATTAAAAAGTTGATTTTTCAGCGTAAGTTGTCAACGGCCGCACAAACGTCTATAGAAAAATACAAATTGAAATATGTGTTTTGAGACAGGTTTCGAAAACGTTTTTTACAATAACTGCAGAAATTCGATCTATCCTTGGAGCATAATCTGTGATTACTGGTTGTTACGTATATACATGTTGAGCATTCAAAAATTGCATATATTCAGAAACTTTCTGATGGAAGACACATTTACAGGTGGTCTCATATGACCTTTCTCCCTTTAGAATTATGGTCTACGGAGAGAGTGTTTTCGTGATCGCGTGATATGGCCATGCATTCAATGTTTGCGGAGGCAGCGTGGCCGAGTGGTTAGGGTGCCGGACTTGAAATCCGGGGGGGCGGGTTCAAGCCCCGCTCTGACCACTTAGCTGGAGTTGTTTCTTGGTAGACCCTAGTTCAACTCCTCGGTCATGCTTGTAAATAGCCAACTGGTCTGCCTCCCCCCGGTTGGGATTTTTAAGCCTATTACGTTTAGCTGATATATTTGTTTCCTTCATTTAAAGTGGCATGCCTGTGAAATAGCTAGGTGTAGCTAAGCGCATTGACCACTATAAACAACAACATTTGACATTTTTTTTTTTTGCAACAATTGCAGCAAATGTAATCAGTAGATCAGAAATTGAGTGCTTTAATTTGGGCTTATAGACTTGAAGTTAATTTAAGCTCATTGACATTTGAGGGACATCAAACATCGGAGAATTGATTTTTATTAGTTGTTGCCAAATAACTCCAACTTGATTTCGGCTGCAAGTCATTGTTTACATGTCACTTTTCAGGGAAAGCGGCCATCTTGCGGGAGTGAGTGAAATGTTATACCGGCGGACAAAAATAGGAAAAACCATAGTAATGTCTAACATAATAACATCTTAAATAGCATTTCCCATTTCATTAAAGAAAGTGTAGTTGGATTTTCGCATATTATATGCCAAAGCTAACTTTAAAACTCATGCAACAAGCACCAAAGTATATTTACGCTCGCACGATTTCTTCTTCATTTTTCTACTTGGCGAAAGGAACCCAGTGAAAAGACACTCGACTCGGTGCGTGTTTTTTTTACGCATCAAACAGTGAAGTTACATGTAATTCGCGATGAATCAACTTTCATATCTTCGATACATTGAAGCAGCGATTTTTAGGATCTTTTGCACATCACGCAGAGAATAACTTGACACTCACTCGTGATTTATATGGCATTTTGGGGGATGACAGCCATTTTGCCGAAGCGCAGAAATTGGGAACTTTTCCGACAAAGATAAAAGATTGGAAGAAACATAAACAAGCATTAAAATCTTACCTTACATTGTCCTTTTAACATGAACAAGTGATAGGCAAAAACCTGAGTACACAACAACGAATTATAACCATGTACACTGCAGCAGTCAAGAGAAAACCGGCGAGCGACCCCGACTACAAAAAATGTTATGTTTACACTTTTAAAGCTCGCGCAAACTTTGATGCGCTGCATTATGGGAAGGACTTCCAGCCCTCTGGACACGAAGAGTGGAACACCACGACGCGAAGAGAAATTTTCCATGGGATTAAGAAGCTTCGACACGAAATTTAATGATCGGTTTTGTCCCCAATCTGTCGCCATAGTTGTTGCTGCCCTACATGCCAGCCGGCATAATGGGCATAAGTGAACAAAAAAAGAAAAAACACGAATGGACAGACTACTTGCTAAACCCATAATTTTCTCAATGAAAAATGCAATTTTGATTACAGTTACCTGAAACTCCAACTTGGTGTTTAGCATAAGGTGGTACTTTACTTTGCCTCCCTGGAAGCCATTTTAACAGCATGGCATAGTCACCAACAGCATGATGGTAACTGAAGCCATGATTGAATGCCACAGGTATCAGGTAGCTCTGAGCAATTGGTACTTTCATCCACACCGATTTTTTTTTAACCCTTTTCCAGTGTAGAATACTATCTGAATGACATGTAGTATGTATGAAGCGCCATAGTGGACAATATTGTTATTCAAGTTATATTATTTTTAATAACTATATTGGGCTATGACAAATACATGAAAGGCTATGACAAATATATTAACGGCTGTAACAAATATATGAAAGGCTATGACAAATATATGAAAGGCTATTGCAAATATATTACCGGCTGTGACAAATATATTAACGACTGTTACAAATATATTAAGGACTACCTCGAAAAAATATTTACGGCTATGACGAATATATTAACGCCTATCTAAATGAAGTTACTGCTATTGTGCCCACTGTATTAATGGCCAGTGGAGTCAACTAGACAAAATGGCGGCGGAGGTGGACGATTTAGAGGCCTTTTTTTCTTCACTCGATTCCTTCGCTTTTTCGTCAAGCTCAGCGAAATCTACACAGTGATAATCTCAATGTTGTAGAGTATTTTGAGCGCAGGTTAGATGATCACGCCCGCGTCATTAGATCCGTTATTCTACAATGCGAACAACAGAGCGCAAGCGAAGACTAAATTCAGCTGTTGGATTTGGTCCATGAAGAAGTCAACGGTTTAAATGATCAGGTCCAAGATTTGTGTAATACACGGAGAAACTTTGCTTCGGAAATGGGATTCTCGTGTCCAGTGGAACAGTCTACAGGGCCAGGCAGGCCAAGATTTCACATTCCCGAAGAGGTAATCAGAGGATTACATGATGTTCATGGCGTTTGGATAGAAGTGGCCAAAGAAGCACGTGTTTCTTACAAAACAATTCTACGAAGGCGACATCAGTATTCCATGGCAGTTAGTAACACAACTGGTCCAAGAATCACTTACTCTGATATTTCAGATACAAGACTTTGTGAAATTATTGGTGAAGTACTTCAAGTAATGCCAAATGCAGGCGAAACGTGCGTAATTGGGTCATTACGAAGTAGGGGAATGTGTGTTCAGAGGTGGCGTATACGGGAAGCGATTTTTACCGTGGACCCAGGTAGCCGTGCTCTCAGGCGATGTCAGGCAGTTGTAAGGCGAACATACAATGTTCCCTGCCCAAATGCACTTTGGTAAGATAAATTCAATTCTTTAATAATTATCCAGATCCTGGAGATAACCCTGGATAGCCAACCGTAAAATTTACGGTGCAACGGTTTGTAAATAAATTACACTTTGGCATTTCATGCTGCAATTGCATTTAATTAAGTGGGAATCTCCACTACTGTAGAACCTTTTAAAGCCCCCCACCCCCTGTCATGTCAATGACATTGCTCTTATGTATTAAGCACCTTAGGGTTGTTTTGCTCTGATTCTGGTTTAGTTTCTCACTGAAAAACCATTATGTCAATTTTAGTGTTGTGACCAACAGTCTTCTTCAATATCTTTAACCTCATCATTGTGCAAGTTGATATGCAACTCTGGTATGCAGTCAAACCTCTATAATGTTGCCAAATTTGCCACTCTCAGGGAAATGGCGAGTGGCTGCTTAAATAGAGGTTGGCCACTTAACAGGGGTTGGACATAAATTAGCACAAGGTGTGGTTAAAACTTAAATTTTTTTTAATATGGACAAGTTTGGTGTCTTGTGAGCAATGCTGCACTTTTATTAAAACCAATCAGAAGAAACGCGACTGTTAAAAACACAATCACTAGACATGCCCCACCTTCGATGGGCTAGCTCCACCAGGGAGTAGAAATACTCCTAGTCCCTTCATGCTTCAGAAACTGGAGATAAGCCCCAGCCTGATGGGCCACTAGGTTCATACAGACTTCACCTTTGCCTGATAACAATGTCTTTTTCACCCTGATTGTCTTGGTTTCTGAAACTGGACTGGAATTTTCAGCCAGATTGAAACCTGTTCCCTGAAATCGCCAATTTCATTTCAAGAAGATATGTTTTGGAAGCTTGACCAAAATCCCCTCCTGCCAGGTTGAAATTTCAGGATGTGCTTAAATTCACCATGTTATCAGCCACTTACACAGTATCATGTACTAGATAAAGACGGCCTGGAAAGAAAAATAAAAATTTAGTAAAAGCCATAAGAGGCTCACTGCTTCCCTACTCCCCACCTTTAGAACAAGCCTCTCCCACTCCCAATTCCCAAGGATGAAACTATTCTTAAGAATTCAGTCAAAACCTCAATTAAGTGGCCACCCCTTATTAAACGACCAGTCATCAAACCCCTGAAATTATTGTCAGTAAAATACTGTATAATAGAACCCCTATTAAGCAGCCACCTTTTGGTCTTCCTGATGAGGGTTTTCTATTGTCTATACTTCTATTTAGCAGCCACCAAAATTTAATACACGTAGCTTGGCTTTCTTTTACAAGATGGGATGATAGATAAAGAGTCCGAAATAGAACGTGACAACTGATAAAAACATTAAAACTGGTGTTTCCATGCTCACAAAGTCGACCAAGGACACCAAGCAATTAACCTGATCGGTTAAAATATTCAAAGTACTAATTTGGGTGAACAGCTTTAAATTTTTGTCCCTGCAGACAGTAGTCCATTGTTAATTTGAGATCAAATCCTTCTTCTGATAGGCTTTAATAAAAGTGCAGCATTGCTCACAAGACACCAAACTTGTCCATATTAAAAAAAAAAATGAAGTTTTAACCACACCTTGTGCTAATTTATGTCCAACCCCTGTTAAGTGGCCAACCTCTATTTAAGCAGCCACTCGCCATTTCCCTGAGAGTGGCAAATTTGGCAACATTATAGAGGTTTGACTGCATACCAGAGTTGCATATCAACTTGCACAATGATGAGACACTAAAATTGACATAATTGTTTTTCAGTGAGAAACTAAACCAGAATCAGAGCAAAAAAACCCTAAGGTGCTTAATACATGATAATAATAATAATAATAATAATAATAATAATAATAATTTTTTTTTAATATTAATAATAATAATAGCAAACTTTATTGAGCACTTTTCCATACAAACTTGAATCTTACATGTGTCTGGTAAAATTCAGAAATTCTGTTGTTCCTTAAGTTTTCGGTAATTACAATAGTAATAATAATATCAAAATAATAATAATAATAATTTATTATCATCATCGTCATATCATATATGTCATGATATCATGGTTACTACAACTAATGCTAATACTACTACTACTACTACTTTTTTTTTTTTTTTAAATAAGGTATATACAAGGTAAAAGTAAGTAAAAGAAATAAACTATTAAAACCTATTTCAACAGTGTTTACATAATGGCTCCCTCCTGGGTTTCAACGTCAATATCGGTATATTACGAGGTAAAAGTAAATAAAAGAAATAAACTATTAAAACCTATTTCAACAGTGTTTACATAATGGCTCCCTCCTGGGTTTCAACGTCAATATCAATGTTCTTAAAGTCACAAAAGGCTTTCCTTCTAGCTCTTGAACCTCTTAGGCAGATTAGTGCGGATCTTAGTAAAGCGAAGGATGTCCTTACTCTTATCCAGGAGATTGTTTTAGCATAATGTTCTCCTTTCTTGATGGAGATCAGCTGCGCCAGTCTGGAATGGTATTGCAGGCACTCGTTTCCCTTGCCGCCTGTTGACGTGAAAATAAGGGGTGTAAAAGTTCCTTGTTCGATATCCAAAACCCGCCTCGCGTAAAGACGCTTCTTCTCGTTCTCATGATTGCGGTATATCTGTTGGAGCTCTAGGTCCCTATACGAATCAGCATTAGGGTGACAAACCCTCACGTCAAAGAATGCTGATCGTTGGTTCTCCCAGAACCCGCGCGCATGAATATCTAATCTCGCATCTGGAGCTCGATTAGAACCTCTTCCCAGCTGTTCACCCGAGATGTCTTGCAGGACAGGCTCAATCTCAACATCGGTACAAACCATATTCAGGAGTTCGGCTTCTAAGTCCCTCAGCTCATTGTGACGTTGGGTAACGAACCCACCTCTCTTGCATATCATTGCGTGGTCCACTGTAAAAGCATCACCGCATACACAGGTGGAGGGGATATCATCGACCGGCCAATCGTAGCGCAGTTTGATTGCATCGCGGAACTCTCTCTTATTTAGATTGAAACCCATTTCGCGAAGGGGGAGTACCGTCAGCCAAACAGATGACCCTTTTTCCACAGCAAGGTCAAGTGCCCGTTGGACTTTCTGTGGGGCTACCCCTCTGATATGCTCTGCCCTGTCTTGGAGCACCGTTGCTCTCTCACTCCTCATTGCCTGTTGTAGTGGCTTGACCAAAGAATCATCCGGCATCTGATGGGATTGAGCCACGATCTGTTGGACCAGCGGGATGGTAACTTTGACGGAGGAAGATTGCTCAAGATTTGCGTCAAGACACGGGTTTGTCATGCCAAGCCCCCCTAGACGGACTGGCAGTGCTAGAATGTCCCTGTCCAGCCGAGTGCACCTATGCTCCGTAATTGCAGGGATGAGCACCTTAGATATCTTAGATCTTAGATCTCCAAAGGCTCCAATAATTCTTGAATATCAGGCAAAGTTCTCAAAAAATAGGTCCATCGGTGCTTGAGGCCAAAGGTGTAAGCAGCATAACACGCTTGAGGCTGAGAAAGAGCAAACTCTGCCAGCTTGGTAATCTCGCTGACCCAGTTGGTCACCTTCTCGCTAACGTATTCCTCTAGATATTCCCGTGAACCTATCACCGCACCCAGATGTTTTTGTCCCTCTACCGTCACATTGACAGCCGTGTCCTTGAACACTTCTTTCACGCTTGCCTCTTTATCTGGCTTTGAGATAATCCAACATTTCTTGGCGTTGGGAAAATAGCCAAAGACTGGGCCAAGGTTGTTGAGGACATCCCACCATTTCTTGATTTCCAGTACAGAGCCAGCTCCACAGGCATCGTCAGCAAACCAGCACTGTTTAATACTGGACGCCGCCTGCAGGCTTGTGATCAGCGGCTGCACACTTAAGGCGTAGAGGGCCATAGCAAGTGGGTCACCCTGTGTTGTTCCTTCAGCTGAAATGATCTCTTTGCCGCCGGTAATAAACAAGCGTGCCGACTTCCTGTAAGTATTGATGACATATGCTGCAATTACAGGGCAGAGAACCCGGATATTATGTAGTGAAGTTGCTCTGTTAAGTGCATTGAATGCATTAGAAGCATCGATGAGCAGTACCGCGTCCGTGTCATCTGCTTCAAATATGGCATGCATAGCATGTATAGCAGCCTCGCTGCCGGACTTTTGACCTGCGCATAGCTGGAGTGCACCACTCGCCTCAACCACGTCTCCCTTAGAAACGTTCATTACACACTTTCCAATAATCCTTCGTATCACCTCGCCGACCCCTATAGGCCTCACTGCACCTTCACCTTTATCCAGGGGAATCAATCGGCTTGCCACCAGTGGCTCTATGGTTGCAGGGTCGATATAAGTTGTACATAGAGTCCTTGTCATTGTGGCTATTGCCTCGCAAAATTTTGTAGACGACTGTTTAAAGGATTTGCAAGCCATCATTCTTCTAAAACCATTAGCGTCAACCCCGCATGGTCCCCCTGATCCCTTTGTTCTTAACGCAGCCTCCCTTATCATCTCACCATTTATCTCTGAGTACACCGATTCAGGGATATCATCATTAATCGGCCCGAAGAGAAGTGAGCCCAACGTTGTTGGTTGTGGGTTTGGATGTTTCTCTTTCAACTGGGCCATGACGTCATCCGTTAGCTCCAGCACGCCCCCTGTTGATGTTTCGCTAAGGAAACGCAGCGCTGAATTGATTTGTCCTTCGAGCACAAGCTTAGCAAATATCTTGGATTTTTCCGGTTGATCAAATGACTTAAGCTTTCCAATACGCCCCTGAAGCATTCTACCTTCGCGTAGCAACTTGCTGATTTCCCCTTCCTTCCAGAGCGCAAGGCGCTTAGATAAGAAATCCTGATGGTCTTTTGTCTTAGATTTCGGGCTTGGCTTTTGAAGTGCAACAGCCAAAAGGACAAAGGCTGCTTTCAAGGATATGTGCTGTTGATCAGAGTTGCTATTCCAGTCATTAATGTGCGATGTAACCTGATCAATAAATTCCTTTCCGGTTTTACCATATGGCACCAGAAAAACATTCTTTCTCCATGTAACAATCTCATTGTAAGCATCTGTTATGATGGAGGTTGGTATAACAATGAGACTGCCATCACTCCGTGTGCCCCAAGTGATCATTGATGGCTTATCAACAACATTGTGCTCTGGCAGACACCCCGGTACACTCACATTGTCTAGATCGTTCTGCTCTATCTGCTTCATTAACTCTGCGCCTCCTGGGATTTCCCTGCAAAAATAAAATCGCAAAAGCTAAAGAAATAGTAGATTAAAAATAATAGTAACATTTAACCATTGTACTAATAGAAATATAGAAAACAGTAAAAAAAAAATATATATATGATAATTAAAAATTAAGAAATACCCCTAATTTGACTTTTAAAATTAAAAATACTGATACTGTTCCTAACTTCATCGGGTAAAGTGTTCCATTCATTAACAGCATTGTAAATAAAACGCTTTTGTCCCCAGGAGCGACGGGATTGAGGCTTACAAATGTTGTCTTTACTTGTCGTATTATACCTATGAATATCTTTAAAACTACAAAAATTAAAATCCCAGTCAATTAAACCATTTAAGGCCTTAAAAATTAAAATCATGCGATGAAAACTTCTTCTTCTCTTCATGTTCTCCCAGCCGAGCTGTACGAGTGCCTCTGTAGCAGATGAATGTATTGGCTTGTCAAGAACAATCCTCGCAGCTGTGTTTTGCAGTATTTGGATTTTATTCATCAGGATTACATTGTTTTTGTCTCCCCATGTAACATCCGCATAGTCTAATAACGGTATTATGGTCGTCTTAACAAAAAGTTCCCTGATGTTCCTCGGAAGAAAACACTTAATTCTTCGTAATAAACCCAATCTTTGCGACACTTTGGTACAGAGGTGTTCTACATGGTCTGACCAAGTCAGATTCTCATTTATGATGACGCCCAGATACTGATAAGAACTCACTCTATCCAACTTCCTATCCATGATTGACAAAGTGACATCATTAAATGAATTCAGCTTCTTATTGCCACCGATGAGCATAAATTTAGATTTCGAGACATTTACAGTCAGTTTATGCTCGAAAAGCCATTGTGCTAGTCTGTCCAACTCACGATTCAGTGTGGTCTGTAATCTATAAGCTGATTCTGAAGAGCAGTATAGAGCAGTATCATCAGCGAACAAGGTAACGCTGCTGTTCTTAAGGGCGTTGGGCAGATCATTGATGTAGATGGTAAACAATAATGGGCCGAGGATTGACCCTTGGGGAACACCAACCGTCACTCTCCTAGTCGAAGACGAAACCTGACCAATGACCGTTTTCTGACAACGAGATGAAAGATAAGAGTCAAACCATGCAAGGTCAGTGCTGGTTACTCCTATGGCTTTAAGCTTCTTTAACATAATGCCATGGTCCACCGTATCAAACGCTTTCTTTAAATCGATGAACACTACACCGTTAACTAATCCTTCGTCCAAATTTCCTAGTACCCCATCGGTAAACTGAGTTAAAGCTAGACTGGTAGATCTTCCACGTCTGAAACCAAATTGGTTAACGAAAAGAAGGTTATTGGAAGCAAGGTAGCCATTAAGTTGAGAATGTACAGCTCTCTCGATCACTTTACTGACGGTGGGAAGGATAGAAATCGGGCGGTAGTTATCTTTGTCACTTCTGTCACCTTGCTTAAAGAGCGCAGTTACTTTAGCACATTTCCATGAAGATGGGAATCGGCCACTTTCCAGGGACAGGTTTATGATATATCGTAGTGAACGAGCGAGTACACTTGCTGAATCTCTGAGCAGGCGAGCACTGATGTTATCCAGTCCAATGGCCTTATTGATCTTCAGCTGACTCAACTGCTCTTCAACAAAGGATATTGTTCCGTGCTGGAGAGAAAAATTTGAGCTGCATGCAAAGCACTGATCCGGCAAAGCACCGCTAAAGGCTTTGGCAAGCTTCTTGCCAATGCTTGAGAAATGATTATTCAAAGTTTCGGCAATGCTTGTAGGATCAGTTTGCAATTTCCCATCAGAAAAGATTGCGTTAATTTCACAGCGATTAGATGGAAGAGTTTCTTTGATCGCTTTCCACATCCTGCAACTTTCACCTTTAGCATCCTCTATTAAACGGCAATAATATTCCGATTTAAGCCTTCTCTCCTCTCGATTTGCACAGTTTTTCAGCTTTCGGTACATTTGCCAGTTGTACTTGGAATTTAAAATTCGCGCCTTCTTTTTATGGTAATCACGATCACGCCGTATCTCTAAAAGCTTTTTCGTAATCCAAGGAGACTGTTTTCCCTTAACTCGTTTTGTCTTCATCGGAGCATGATCGTCGGCAACGCTTTTGAAAAGGCTCTCCCAAAGGTGTAAGGCATCATTAACGTCATTTGTGCTCTCAATAATAGACCATGGAACGTAATTTAAGTCTTTCAGAAATGTATCTTTATCATAGTTTTTGAAACAGCGATACTCGAACACCCTGGGCGGTAGTTTTTTGACACCCCCTTTGATGGTACAAAAAACAACGCTGTGGTCACTTATGCTTGCATCAAGAACATCTGACTGCACGATCCTATGAGAGTTGTTGAGAGCAATGACATTGACACGACAGCGGGTGGGGGGGCTTTAAAAGGTTCTACAGTAGTGGAGATTCCCACTTAACTGAACGCATTTACAGCATGAAATGCCAAAGAGTAATTTATTTACAAACCGTTGCACCGTAAATTTTACGGTTGGCTATCCAGGGTTATCTCCAGGATCTGGATAATTATTAAAGAATTTGAATTTATCTTACCAAAGTGCATTTGGGCAGGGAACATTGTATGTTCGCCTTACAACTGCCTGACATCGTCTGAGAGCACGGCTACCTGGGTCCACGGTAAAAATCGCTTCCCGTATACGCCACCTCTGAACACACATTCCCCTACTTCGTAATGACCCAATTACGTACGTTTCGCCTGCATTTGGCAATACTTGAAGCACTTCACCAATAATTTCACAAAGTCTTGCATCTGAAATATCAGAGTAAGTGATTCTTGAACCAGTTGTGTTACTAACTGCCATGGAATACTGATGTCGCCTTCGTAGAATTGTTTTGTAAGAAACACGTGCTTCTTTGGCCACTTCTATCCAAACGCCATGAACATCATGTAATCCTCTGATTACCTCTTCGGGAATGTGAAATCTTGGCCTGCCTGGCCCTGTAGACTTCCACTGGACACGAGAATCCCATTTCCGAAGCAAAGTTTCTCCGTGTATTACACAAGTCTTGGACCTGATCATTTAAACCGTTGACTTCTTCATGGACCAAATCCAACAGCTGAATTTAGTCTTCGCTTGCGCTCTGTTGTTCGCATTGTAGAATAACGGATCTAATGACGTGGGCGTGATCATCTAACCTGCGCTCAAAATACTCTAAAACATTGAGATTATCACTGTGTAGATTTCGCTGAGCTTGACGAAAAAGCGAAGGAATCGAGTGAAGAAAAAAAGGCCTCTAAATCGTCCACCTCCGCCGCCATTTTGTCTAGTTGACTCCACTGGCCATTAATACAGTGGCACAATAGCAGTAACTTCATTTAGATAGGCGTTAATATATTCGTCATAGCCGTAAATATTTTTTCGAGGTAGTCCTTAATATATTTGTAACAGTCGTTAATATATTTGTCATAGCCTTTCATATATTTGTAATAGCCTTTCATGTATTTGTCATAGCCCAATATATTTATTAAAAATAATATAACTTGAATAACAATATTGTCCAATATGGCGCTTCATAAGTATGCAATATAATCCAAGTTAATATTGCCACTATAAAACAACATTAAAAACTAAAACACCTAATTTTGCATTTCTTCATGTCACCCATCTCCCATCCTGCCAGGCCATCCCACTTTTGTATAGACCAGCAGGTGTAGTAGACTTGAAATCAATGGATCTTCAGAGAGTCTTCAGAACTACTTTACAAACCAGTGAATTTGATTCTTATATAATTGATAGTTACACGTGAAGAAGGTGACATGGCCCAGTGGTTAGGGTGCCGAATTTGTTATGTGGAGGTCTCAGGTTCAAATCCGCCCCTCTGGAGGGATTTCCTCGGTGTCCTGTCAATAGCTCACTGGTCAGCCTCCAACCAGCATGGCTTTTAAAAAGTTTTTGAACAGTATTATTAACAATATTTCCTTCTTCATATATAGTATCTCTAATTAGCACAGCAGTGCTAAATACCGTGACACCTAAAAAAAATATTTATTTTTAATTTGTTATGTGACAAAGAACCATAGCAGCATGAGATTAAAGAGAATGGCTGGCACAACATGGCTCTACGGAATGCCGTGTATCTTAAGTTTATTGCAAGTTTTGTTCTTTTACAGAACGTGAACTTACCTTTTAACCTCGTAGAAAACTCATCAAGGTTAGGGTTGTCTTCACGCTGACTCAAATTCACTTCCACTCCATTGAACTGTGTTTCCTCCCATTTCAGAGATGATCTTACAGGAGAACTGTGTTCATATCGACAGAAGTAAAGTTCTCTGCCAGTCCTGTTAAACATATCTCCTAAATATGCCTAGCACGAAGGTAGTTTTACTAAACAGCATATACAGAACAAGACTACTAAAATGAATGAGGAAGCAAGACGGGTCGGGCTGAAAATCAACAAAGGAAAGACAAAGGTGATGAGGATCAACGGGAAGAGTCAGGAGAAGGTTGCAGTAGATGGGCAAGATATCGGCGAAATTGAGGAGTTTAATTATCTGGGGGCTACCATTTGTAAGGAGGGAGGAGGAATGAAAGATCTGAAAAACAGGCTGTCCAAGGCGAGAGGGACATTTGCCAGACTCAAAAGAATATGGAACTCAAGGAACATCATGAAGAGGACCAAGCTTAGACTGTTTAAAACCTTAGTTGTACCGGTGCTACTGTATGGATGTGAGACATGGAAGATGAACATGGGAGATGACCAACGAATAGATGTGTTTCACAACAAATGCCTCAGGAGGATTCTCAAAATAAAATGGCAAGATCACGTTACCACTAGAGAGCTCCTTGAGAAGGCAGAGACGAAGTTCCTTAGTGAAGAGGTTAAGAGGAGAAGATGGAAGATGATAGGGCATGTCTTACGACAAAACAGAAACAGCCATACCAACATAGCCCTATCATGGACACCTGAAGGAAAAAGGAAGAGAGGAAGGCCTAAGACCACCTGGCGAAGAACAGTTGAGAGAGAGAGGAACAGCGCAGGATGGCGTACATGGGATGAGGCAAGAGCTGCTGCAGCCAACAGAGAAAATTGGAGGCATTCTGTGGAGGCCTTATGTGCCACGAGGCACAAAGAAGCTAAGTGAAGTGAAGTGAAGGTAGTTTTACAACAAAAAACTCTAAATATTACCCATACAGAAATTTCTACTCAGTACTCGTCCGCCATTTTGAATTTTGTAGATTGACCGCTGGACTTCGAGTACCGGCGATTTTAATCGTCACTCAGGGGTCTGGCAGATGGCGGATGACGGATATGCGGATGACAAAATGCGGATGGAAAAAGGCACATGGAAAAATGAGGATGGAAAAATGCGCATGGAAAAATGAGGATGGAAAAGTGCACATGGACTGAAAATGGAAAAATGAGGATGAAACATTGCGGATGGAAAATTGCGAATGACAAATATGCGGATGGTAAACTTCTGGCGAGGGGAATTATCTTACGATGTTTTCTTACAGTTCTAGTTGTCAATAAACCAGGTCAACTTATACTGAATCAAGGCCAGGAGCCGAGGTTCCAACTTTTTATATATAGTCGAAATATATATTTAATCACAAAACAGATCGAAATATTTTTACGCCGGTCCAAGAAAAGGAAGAGACCTGATCGAATAATCACAAACTACACTTTCCTTTTATTATCAGATTCCGTTGTTCTTTTACTTTATCGAAGGACTTTTGCCTTGCTACCCTTATCAGGCGCAAGCCCCTAGGGGGGCCGGGGGCATGCTCCCCCGGGAAATTTTTTCAATTTTAACTACCTAAAATATCCTTTAATTTCCTGGCTTTTTGAGTCAGTCAGACAATATATTTGCCAGTTCCATTCTCCTTGGATGAAGCCTTGCAAATCTGCGAATTATTTCGTCAAAGTCAATGTCCATGTTGTAATGAATGTGCAGCAAGGCAAGTCCTGTCAATCTCGTCTGTAGCATCGTGCTTCGGAAATATGTTTTCAGTCGCCTCAAAGCCATTGCCAGAACGAGTTTCCACTGCAAAGATAAATCATTTGTTCAAGTATTAGAAAGAGGACAAATTTCAGTCCCGACAAGCACGTCTGGGTGTCACGTCAGCCAGGCGTGTGCATACCGAACGAAAATAACTTTTCAGTAAAATCAATTTGTCCACGCCCAACCATTATTAACAAAGACCCGAACTAACCTTTTTTCCTGAAGTAGTCAGTAATTTGTGACATCTTGACGTTGTTATGTATTCCACACCCTTGTTGAAGTCGTTGTCCAACGACGTTGAATGATCATACAGGCTAACCGAGTAGCAGAATTGCACAAATCGCCCGGGGAAATCTAATTTTGGTCTAGACGCCCGCGGCGATGACGTGATGGCGTGACCGGCGTCGGGAGACTAGTGATTTCCCGGCTGTAAAATTTGGCCGCCAGAACGTGTCTATGACCCTTGTCTATTTCCGGTAACTGGCAAAAAAGAATAAATAAAAAATAAATGTCACAACTATTTTCGAGATTTATCTTGCACTTTACTTTTATTAAAAATATATACATATCTATTGATTTTTTTTTTATCATGAAAATTCTGACCGATTTCCGTAAAACGGTGGAAACCGGTATGGATCCGCGCCTGTATTTATTACAATGTTTTTTCTTTACTAGTTACCTCACGCTGTTACATAATGCTGGTGCACACTTTTGTATAATTCTTAACGACTTAATGATTCACATTACTTATATTTCTACGAAAAAAAAATAATGCTATTTATTACAATATATATATATATATATATATATATATATATTTTTTTTTTTTTTTTTTTTTTTTTTTACTAGCTACCACACGCTGTTACATAATGCTGGTGCACACTTTTTAACGACTTAATGATTTTCTTTCTAGTTGATCTGAAATATTGTGTCTAGATTTGGGGAAGCATGCTCATTATAAAAAGCATGTACAAGATAAGAAACAACAGAGAAAAGGCAAAAGGAACAAGGACACACTCACACAAAAACAAACTACTAAGGAGGCCGCCAGTCCAGGTGTAAGGTTTTGGAAAAATAAAGAGTAAAATTAGAAAAAGAATTGAAAGGCAAAAAGGGGAGCTGCTAAAGAAAAGAAGTGGATTGAAGTCACAGTTCATTTGAATAGATTCCATTTCGAATTGTATTTCTTGACAGTGTTTGTCTTATAAGCATAACATTTTTCGATTTCCTGACACCTAAGGAAAGTTTGTGAAAATACTTGTAAATTCGGGAGAGTATTCTTTATTTTCGATGAATAAATGTGATATCTGCCAATTAGAAGTACATGGTGTAGAAGTATATCCTCTGCACTATCAACTAGTCCCAGGCAGATTTGTAGGGTCAAAGAAACGTTCTGTGGCTTTATCTGATGCTGTATCAACCAGTGTTGGATGTTTTGCCAAAAGGTTTGAACGAATTCCCAGTCCCAGAGGAGATGAATCAGGCTTCCTCTTTTTTGTTCACAGAAAGTACATATGTCTGTTAAAGAGAAACCTATTTTATAGAGATGATCATTCGTTGCAATTTTTCTGTGAAGAAGCTTAACTTGGAAAGTCTGAAGTTTGGTTTCTTTCGTGCAATAGAAAGGCAAAATATATGACTTATCCCATTCTATGAAGTTTTCGTAGTTTTCGCAGTCAGCTATCCATTTACTCTGGCTTTTATCAGGCGATGAAGTGATTCTTTTGACAATTAACTTATACGCCTTATTGCAAAAGCTTGAGGACAATAGTAACTTTTGACTACGAGTAAGTTGGTCTTCAGAGTTCACATAGCCTGGTCCTGAAAAGACTTTTTTAATTTTAACAGGGCGGAGACTACACCATAGTACCTTAAAAAGGTGGTATTAACTTTGTAGCGAGATTTAAAATCCTTATACTTTAAAAAGTCAAACTTTTGATCTAGCAAGTCTTTGGCCTGATTACCTCCCGCACGAGACCAATCAGAATAAAATATTGGCCGGTTTTCAATTCTTATAAGGGAGTTGTACCAAATTGGCGCATTGCCGAAGTGTGTTGGGTTTTCTTCATGAATTAAATTTGACCAGATTTCGATTGCTTGCTTGGTAAAAGAGTCCTGAATGTTCAAACCAGCTACATCAGCTTGCTTCAAATTACCAGTCAGAAGAAATTTATCGTCATATTGTTTAATAAAAAAGTCAAAAAATAGTTTCCATTTTGCGTGATTGTTGTCATCCAGATACTTCATTACCCATTTTGAATTCAGAGCATGAGTGAAGGATCGAATGTCTAACATTTTTAATCCAGCATCTTTGTATTCGTTTAACATCACGCTTCTTTTAATTTTATTCCCTCTCCCATCCCACGGAAAATTGTACAGAAGTTAATTTATCTCTTTCAGATAAGATTGCGAAGATGGCAACAATGACATGATGTAAACAAGCTGAGATGCAGCTAAGCTTTTAAGAGTCCCTGTCCATAAAAATGGAAAATAACTCGGCAAGGGTCGGAAATTCGATTTCGCTCATATTTTCATGGTAGATAGGCTAGGGCATGACAAAAACTACTGGATAGTTTTTTTGGCAAAATATCCTTTTATTTCAAAGAAATATGCAAATTACCAAATTCCGTTAAAATCGTCATTTGACGCACCATTTTATTAAGCAAGTTTGAGAGCCTCGCATGCAAAACCACATCATTCTTCCGTCTTTAAAACACTCAAATATTTTGGTGCAATGTTTAAATGTGTACTGGGTTGATTTTAGGGAATGTTGCGTTGTCGTTTTGGGTGCAAAATAATTAAATTTCGAAGACATGTATTTCATTCACTTAAAAGTACTCCGTGAATATAATTAATTTTCACCATGTGCGAAACCTTCAAATGGATCAAGCTTCTGGTGGTTGAATCGCAGAAGGATGGTCTACAGATTCCTGTAAAAATTTCTTTGGGCAAACGATTGTGAGCGACGCGAGAGCTTTTCAAAGTACGTCAAAAATGCAAACATTTGACCATCCGTCGTCAAATTTCAATTTACGGGTTAGACGTATATTTTAGCATGCGCCACATGACTTGACCTATGTTAAGTTGAAATAGACACAGAGCTGATAATTTCGAAATGTTCTAACCTCATTTGCTGTAAAAGGCAGGTCCAAAGCCGATTTGACGTGTTTCTCTCACCATTCGTCGCACATAAAGCAGAAGTTTGCTTTTGTTTACATAACGTCCGTTGTACATCGCCAACTGTCAACTTATTTAACGGTCGAATACCATGAATCTGTGACCCTCTTTCGACACATATGATCACCACTGCATATAAGTCAAAAACGGCCAAGTCATTTGTAGATAGTTGCTTGCTTTGCACTACACCAAACTATTACGTTTGATCAACATGGTTTGATAGCTTGAATCCTTGCATGCAGCGGTTTCTTGTTCGTCACGCAATGTTGTCATCCCATTTTAGGGGGTAGGGTAGGACAATTTCTATCCTAATACGTAAGGCTCCGTAAGGCTTAGAATCACTGGGAGCACACAATCGTGTTGAGTAGGAAGAGACTGAATTGAGAAATGAGAAGAATGAATAGTTTACCATCGCCCCTGTTGTTATCTTTGACTAATGACTAATGACCATAAGATATCGACAGACAATACACATTTGTTTATTAAAGGAGCTTCTTTTCACAACAACGTTGAAGGTTTCGTTAGTTGGCTAAAGTGTGTTAAGGTAATTATGTACTGTGCGCGCTTGTATGAAATTTCATTCCCCTAACTTGACTATGGGATCTATTGGCATACTTTCACTGAATAATGTCACTGATTGATCTAAGGGTATTGTAGGATAAAAAGTAATATTTTCCTTAAAGAACAACTTTCCATGGCTGAACGTCACATTCAATAATAACGACACAACGAGTCCAAAAAGTTCAGTGCAATCTAACGCAGCCCCACACTAATGAGCCTGTTACTCATATGGTTATGACCATTGGTGTTGAATGCCACGCCCCTGTAACTCGAGGCTGTACGGAAGTACGGCGAGGATGTATCGCCACACCAATTGTTACACACCTTGTAACAATTACTCGTGTAACCAGACACGAAGAAGCCACTGAGAAAAGAATGATCACAGATCAGCAGCTGGTAGGAATAACTGTTGCTTGTATCTACACCGTCCCACAATCCATAGGTACTAGCGGTCTTCCCATAGTTCCCAGCGGCGGTTATAGACTGGCTGAATTTTCGCCTGAAGTAGGCCTTGTTTCCAGTCTGGTGATCGATGAAGATGATCTCTGTGAACTTGAATGAACGAAAATGGAAAACTAATAAGACTACAAAACCTAAATGTTGAGAGGATCACTGAGGTCAGGTTTTTGGGGAAACTGTCCACGATTGATCGTGATAGTCTCGTCCCCAGTCCATCTAGATATTTTAAAAGTGGATCAGTCATTATTAAAGCTTGAAAATGTAAACCCAAAAAAGCACTGCAGCAAGGCATAGTCAATCATCATACTTGTGATATTCTTACATTTAACTTTAAAATATACAGTTTTGTAAATGAAGTAAATCACAACCCTAATCCGCGTCGCGTTTCAACCCAGTTTTCTGTCGTGCGCTGTTTTTTTGCGCTGCGTCCCAACTAACTGGACGCCGCCTGGGAGAGGCTGAGGACTGGTACTAGAGAGGACTTAGAAATCGACTCACCGGGATGTTGTTACAGTTGGTCCTGTAGCCGTCACTTCCATAAGGAAACTGAGCGCTGTAGGTGACTTCAGTCTTGGGTTTGACATATTCATCAGTAGTGTAACACATGGTCCATCCTCCATTGTATGACGTCATGTCACAGTAGGCCTGGAATGCATTTGAATGGCTTCCTCCATCCGGGTCCAACCAATACATTCCATCTTGACAAATACCCCGATTCTTGATCTCTTGACAGTCAACGACTGGACCTGGTTACACAGGAAATTATTTTACACATGTTGAACAATCCCTCGACCCCTGATCTCCAAATATTGGATTCTATTTACCCTAGAACGCAGGCTAGAAAGCAAGGAGTGATCTATAGTCATGCGTAAAATGCACAAATATTTGTTAACTTTATAATATCACGGAAATAGACGACAATTAAAGTAAGCAAACATTTTCAGAATTATTCATACTCAGACCAAAATAGACTAATGCCCCATTCACACCAACTAAACTAGTTAAACTAGTTTAACAGGAAGTCTTTTTGAGAAGAAAATTTCAAACTACCTCAGAACTATATTTTAATCTAACAGGTTTTTACCTCGTTAGTAGTAGTAGTAGTAGTAGTATACTTTATTTACCCTCGGATTGTAGAGTAGCTTTAACAGTTAATGTCTCCGAGCATTTCAACAGCACAATGGGCAAAGACCAGACCACAACACCGGGAACGTCGTGCCCTGCTCTTGACGATGAGTGTGTGGGTTCTTTAAAGTTAAGTCGTGGGGTGTGTATCCGTGTATTCGTACGGTGTGAGCAAATAATTTTTAACTTTGTTTATTCAAACCACTTTTCAACATGTTAAGGGCTTTAAGTTCTTCTTTCATTGTGTTTTCCAATATGTTTATCTTGGGATGTGGCTGTTCATCGTGGTAAAGTATGATAATAGAAATTTGGTCACTAGTAATGTAGATCGAAAGCGACCACATCGTGATTACACCCTGAGACATCACAAGTGATCACATTGTGAGATAAATGTCCGGCCATAAAACTTTTTTACTATTATTTTGAGAAACAACACAACGCTTTTTAATGACTGTTTCAGTATCCTAGATCACGCTTCCACCACCTTCCAGCTTAAGATAAAAGAAGCTATTTACATTCAATGCGAAAAACCTACACGAAATCATCAACTTTATCATGTTAATACTTTCCTTGTAATATTTTACGTTGTCATGTTTCCTTTTGTTCTTATAGTCAATTAGCATTTTTCGTACACTATATATTCAACGCTGTACTTTGCAATTCAAACTGAAGATGACAGAAGATTCTGTTGAAACATGTTTTTAAAAAACGTTGTGTTGTTTCTCAAAATTTTAACATGTCTGCTACTATCCAGACCTTTTATTATTATGTAAAAATCATGACATAAATTACCTAGTATTTCGCAGTGCTTTCCACCAAATCCTGCAGCGCATGCGCACTGATAATCACCATCTTCGTACTTGGCCACACATGTTGCACGGTTCAAGCAAGGAGCGCTGGAGCAAGGACTCTGTTGCCGGGGGTGGGGGAGAGAATTCATGTCATTAGAGTTACGTTTTTATGGGAATTTACGCTAGTGTTAATTAAGGTTTCGAAACTTTACGCGACCTAAATTAACGCGAATCAGAAGGAAACAAAGCTTTCTAATGAAGGGAATTAACGCGAAAGAAGAGCTTTAATTTCAGGAATGAGGAAAATCAACGCAACGTATTACGACTTGTTGTATTTATCTGAAATGCTCCCTTACTATGGGGAGCAGGGACGGTGCAGTGGTGAGAGCGCTCGCCTCCCACCAAGGCATGTTGCCCGGGTTCGATAACTGCCCGGCGGTGTCATATATGAGTTGAGTTTGTTGTTGGTTCTCGCCTTGCTCCGGGGCTTTCAATGTTTTCCTCCCTCCACAAAAACCAACATCTCCAAATTCCAATTCGACCAGGAGAGAGGACCCGCGTTAAAACTAGTTGAGACTGATGTGGCTACCTCTCTAAATATTGTAATTTAATTTATTTATAAACAAAAACGCCGCACTTTAACAGCAGCAGCAAAATCACAACAAGCCCCAAGCAACAGCAGCAACAAGAACAATTTATTTCGTCAGTGTAACAACTACTATGTAACAAAAACTTACTTGCCTTTATGCTTAAGTGATGAAACACCGCGTTTTCAAGAAACTTGTCGGAGTTATTGTGTCGATCGCTTGGCAACAGTTCACACAAAGTCCATCCATCTTGATCAGAAAACGCCGCCAGATTGGTTGAGAAACACGAAGAATGGTCAACACAAAGCTTACCGCACTCTCCAAGCTTTTTCACAGAAGCAGACATTAATGTAGTTAAGTTCAGGTATCGAAATTTGTGCACAGCAAATTTGGCGAAAGCGAGACCGTCCCCTGAATTTCGCTTCAAGTTTGTCGTACCATCAACATGAACCATGTTTGCAGAGACACTAAGAAGAAGAATTGCTTCTAGAGAAGCGGAGGCGAAGCTAATCATAGTTAGGTCCAGTTACATCTGTGTTACGCTCTGGTAGCCCGTTTTATTCGTGTTCATGAGCCGGCTTTATAGAAGCTTCTTTTCCAAAAGGAAAATAATGTTAACTCACACCTGCTTTCAAGCCAAATCAATTTTCATATAACTTGACGAAAGAAGTTGATGTGACTTTCTAATGTTCAGTTGTGAAACTGTGAAGCTTCCTTTACGGATCGTCGATTCTGTGAGGTAAAACAAGGACGGAACGAAGACGAGAGGTTGAGTGTACGAAGCTGGTTAAAAACACGGTGGGGAGAGGTTTTTGATTTGCATATGAATGTTTATGATAGACATTTGCTTCCTTTGCTTATTTTACCAGTTTGCAATTATCGAGATTTAATTAAAAAGGGACAAAAAAATTTAGTAAGGTTGGTTTTTCCTTCGGGTATGTAAAAATATACTATTTTCTCATCTTGAAATATCCTTCGCTGCCTTCACGGTCACCTAAATCTTTAATTTGCAAACATTTCTTTATCATTCGTTATTACAAGATTCTTGAGAAAGAAAATGTTAAATTAGTAATGAAGGTAGACCCCCTCTTAGTTAAGTTGTTCAGAAAATCGAGCAATAATTTAAGTCTGGAGATGAAAGCACTCCGCCAGAAAAGCCGGCCCTGGGAATGTTCAATTCGTTCAAAATATTATAGCTTCTCAAAATAGTTTGTTTGCCCTCTAGACCTTTTTCATAAATGGCTGCCAATTTAAAATTCTTTTGTTTGCATTTAAATTAGCCTCACTAGTTTGAATTATCCACTCAAAAACGAGGTTAGTCAGGTTAGTTTTAATACTTACAAAATAATTTATAATTGGCAGCCATTTATGAAAAAGGTCTATACAACTGCTCACCTAAAATGTAATAAATTCCGAACCCATTTCGACAGGAAAGTAGATTTCGTGAAAGATATAACAAGTTATATAACTTGTAAATGCTTCAAACCTTTGTTTTCTTAAACAAATTTGGCAGTTTGCACCTTTTTACAAATTGGCGCACTAGAAAAGATATTGAATGCAACGAGAGAACCTCCGTTGAGTTCACAACGAACAGGACACACATTTGCGGGCTTTTAATTAAATTAATATACTCGAAACTCCAAAGCTTAATACACATTACCCAGAAAGCTATGTTAATTATTTTTTTCGAAAATAAGAAAAGAAGATATGCCATTTTGTCCTCGAGATGACCAAGCGTGGCTTTAGTCCTTATCAACAACTTTTCGAGGGAGCGAAAGGCAATGCAATTTGAAGTTATTTTGGGAACATACAAAATTACCTTTAAATTGAAGAAAACCTTAAAATAGTAGTTTGCTAAGATAGAAGAACACTAAAGAGATGATAATCTACCATTATGGAACAAGGATGGCTGAGAATGGAGAAGATTGACTCGGATTACAAACGACGAACTTAAAAAAGTTAGGCTAAACTTTTCAAGATGCGCACACCGTAGTGTAAGTCCTTCACTCTTCCCCGCAGCAGTCCATCTCCTGGCAACCCTGGGGTGTATATACGCATTCAGGACCGTTGATGTGTCCTTTCCGTCGCCATGTGGTGCTAGTTGTCCTGTGGTAAGGTTTTCGTTAGAGTGGGTGCTCGTCCAAAAAATCTTGAGTACTTTCCTTACACGTCTTCTTAAGCTTGAAATTGAAAATATTCCAACATCTTTGTCGCCACTTCCTCCAACGTACAGATGACTACTTTTTGACTCAAAATCATTTCTGATCGAAGGGACAACTAGTTGTACTCCTCCTCGAATCAACTGACGAGTGCAATATTTTTGTGCGATTCATTTATGTTTACTTGTTGTTCCAATCTTCCCGAGAATGTTTTTTTTTTTGGCCATATTATTTAGGCATGAAGAGAGCCCGAGATTAATTGGTAAAGAACCATCAATCATATGCTAATTAATGATAAAACCAGTTATAGTGCTATCTCAACGCAGACCAACACTAATAAGCCTATTGTCGAGGGCAGTAGCACCATTGTTGTTAAAGGCTACACCTTTAAAGTTGGATTGAGTTGTCGCTGTACGGAAGTAAGGCGTGGTACGATCATTACACCAAGAATTACACTGCTTGTAACAGCTACTCGTGTAACCAGAAACGAAGAAGCCAGCATAGAAAGAAGTATCGCAGATAAGCAGCTGGTAGGAGTAGGCGTTGTTTGCACCCACGCCGTCTCACAATCCATAGGTACCAGCAGTCTTCCCATAGTTCCCAGCGGCCGTTATGGGCTGGTTGACTCTTCGCTTGAAGTAGGCTTTGTTTCCAGTTTGGTGATCGATGAAGAAGATTTCTGTGAACTGATAAAACGGAAACATAACTTTTTGGTCGTAGATGAGTTATGGGATAAACAATTTTCTATTTTGCCTTCATGACAAAACCGAACACACTCAAAGGTTATGAGGCATAGGCGCGTTGGTCAGCCAGGACCAAGATATGTTTTAATCGACACAATAAGATTACAACAAAGTGGATAAAAGATTCATCAAATGACATTCTACCTCTTATTAGGAAAAATAGGGTCCGTGTACCCCCGACCAAATGCAGTGGTGCCACTCACAATAAAATCGAAGATAAATTAGATAACGCTATTTACACAACACTAGAACAAAAAATAAACCTTATCCGAAAGTGCTAGTGGCAAGGCCGACCCTAGAATGTCACAACTTTCTCAACAGTCTCTTTTTACAAACCGACTAGCCATGAGCTTTCGCGTACTACGCTCGTACCCAGTTCTCTGTTCCGTTTCGATAAAATAGAAATTTTACCACAAATTACATTTTCACTGATAAAATCTCGTGGTATTGGTTCCCCAATCTGACAGCTACAATTTTTCCGTTTGTAAATGGTCGAGGCCACTTGAGCGATAATCATTTTTTCCACCAAAAAATAACGCCAACCACCGTAGACTAGAACATTTTGCATTGCTATGCTGAGAGGTTGTCTTTAAAAATTCGTGTCGATCATCAAATTAGCGGTAAAACGAAAATCCAGCGTTTCTCGCTCGCACACGTTTTCCGCGTCATGCGACAACTACATTGTATCTCTTTGAAGTCTTGATTGGTTCACTGGATTGTCTTCTGTGTTGATTGGCCAGAGTGGTTACCTTTGATTTGGTCTCACGACCGTCAATTGAAAACTGTTCAAATCACCTTATTTGGATCAAATTTTATCTAATAATTATTACCAGGTCTAGGCCTCAGCCGGAGGAAATATGACATCGACATTAATTACAGAAAGTCTTGGTTAACAACGACGCCATGGACCGACGGTCCAGTGCTACTCAGTAAATCAGGGTAGAAAGTCATATTTTGAAGCATTGGTGATAGTCTCTTGCCTGGTTTTCCATTATTTTAAAAAGTAATCCTCCGTGTAGGAAAAAAGATGGCGACTGGTACAAGTACCCATAAGTCGTAGCGCGCAAACACCATAACAATGCCCATTAAAACTTACAGGAAGGTTCTAAAAGCTTCAATGTGGTTAATACAGGAACGAATTCTGACAAAATATAGTTTGCCTTCTGCCTAATGGGCTGTGTTCGCTTCGATAGGTATTGTGGTAAAATATAGAGCCGCCATCTTTTTTCCCCATTGAGGATTGCCTTTTCTCCATGATTGACTAATGTATGATCAGTCAACTTACTGGAATGTTGTTGCAGTTGGTCCTGTAGCCGTCACTTCCATAAGGAAACTGAGCGCTGTATGTGACTTCAGTCTTGGGTTTGACATATTCATCAGTAGTGTAAGACATGGTCCATCCTCCATTGTATGACGTCATGTCACAGTAGGCTAGAAATGCAATGCGTTTGAATGGCTTCCTGCATCCGGGTCCAACCAATACATTCCATCTTGATAAATACCCCGGCTCTTGATCTGCCGACAGTCAACCGCTGGACCTGGTTACACAGGAAATTATTTTACACATGTTGAACAATCCCTCGACCCCTGATCTCCAAGTTTTTGTTTCTACTTGTGTTATGGTTGTTCATGGCGGTCAAATAATTTATATAACAAGTCAAATTATTCTCGCATTTTCATTGGTCGTTACTTATGATCATTTGTAAGGAGGATGTATGAATGACGCCAGTAACATTTTTTGTTCCTTTATTGTACAAAATAAATAGATTCCATGTTGCCGTGCGTCTGTTCAGTAATAGACCACAGAATACTTAAAAACGTGGTAAGAACTTCAAACACACACTCGGCTATCACCTCATGGACCACTATTTTGTTCTTACCATATTTTGACTTCATCTGTGATCAATTACTGAACAGACGCATGGCAACATGGAATCTATTTGTTTAAATCTTTCTCACAATGCAGATTGCAAGTACCTCGTGAGTGGTCGACCACATCGTGTGGCTGCATCACAAGTGACCAGATTGTGAAACAAACGATTATACGTCATAATTATGAAGGAAAAAAAAACATGTCATAAATTACCTAGTATTTCACAGTGCTTTCCATGAAATCCAAGAGGGCAGGCGCACTGATAATCACCATCTTCGTACTTGGCCACACAAGTTGCACTGTTCATACAGGGAATGCTGGAGCAAGGACTCTGTTTTCACCAAAGAAAATAATTGTCAACAGTGACACTGAGTACATGCTGTGATTTAGACGTACGTTAATTCAGATTTGTAAGTTTGCTAATTTTTTCAAACTTTTGATTTACTGATCACCACCTTTTTGCTTATGTTTGTGCTTGCGCTTCTTTCATACTGAAAACCAGGCTCGGGGGGGGGGGGGGGGGCACTCCCATATAAAAATCACGGGGGCTTGTCGTACCTTTTAGAGGTTAGAAAAAGCGGTTTTGGTTCCTCATTGCGTGTTCACCCTCAAATAGTTCACAGCCGGAGCTTTTGTGGTACCTTTTGGGGTATTGCGCCGAAAAAAAACATATGGCATGAGATAATGTTCGTTTTTTTTGAATTGGTACCTCTGAGGAGAGAAAAAAATTTCAATTCACGCTCACAATGCAAGATCTTGGTACCTTCTCTTAGATGGCCTTTTCAAAATTTCCGACGAGCAACCCCCGTCCCGGCCCCCCAGAGCTATCTGTTTTATATAAAGAAACCAAAAAGTAGAGTTAATGTTATTGACGTCACTATACGTCTGTCCCCCGATAGATCATAAGTAACAACCAATCAAAACGCGCGAATCGTTTGACTTATATATAAATACCCAGTGATATTCTAACTACACGTCTTAATTTGAAAGAGAAAATTTTAATGTTGCTCATACTAAGTTCAAGATTATTGTAAAAAATTAGAAATGGTCAATTAGTGATTCCGTGCGGAGAATTTAAAGCCAAGTCTTAAAGTCTTTGCTGTAGAGAATGCGTGTCACATATCGATTCAGTCTTAATATAAAATCTGTTTCAATTATTTGTGACACTTTACGAGAACACGACTGTGGCCAAGGCATACGACCGAATATCGTATTTTACTGTATAGTGATCTTGTAATAAACAAAAAATTGTTCCTTTTTTGGCGATGACAATTCTGTATTCAAAACGACATAACAGTTACCGAGAAACCGTAGTACAGTATTTTTTTACAGTTGAACTCTCAGGGGAAACGAAAAATAGTTCGAAATAGCGGGAGTTCGAAATATCCGATAGTAAATGACGGAAGGACAAATCCAGGAGGAATGGTTTGGAGTTCGAAATAACGGAGAATTCCAAATAACCGAATTTGAATTTTCGGGGTCCAACTACACTTACCTTGATACTCAAGTGATGGAACATCGCGCTGCCAATGAACATGTTGGAATTGTTGTATCTATCACTAGGTAACAGTTCACACAAAATCCAGCCATTCCCATCACGAAAGGCAGCCACATTAACCGAGAAACACGATGAGTGATCGACACAAAATTTACCGCACTCTCGAAGCCCTTTCACCGAAGCTGACCACGATACAGTTATGTTCAGATATCGAAATTTGTGCACAGCAAAGTTGGCATAAAAGACACCGTTCCTGAAATCTCGCTGCAAGCTTTTTGTGTCGTCAACGTAAACTTCAGTTATTCCTTGGAGAAACAGGTTTGCAAAGAAAACAAAAATAAAAATCCTCTCTCTAACTAAGAAGTGAAGCGTATTGTCATGTGTAGTTCAGGGGCACGAATTTAACGATAGAAATCCTTGTTTTAAGGTCTTAAAATAAACCCGAATTGCTTCTCTCGAGCGGCTTGTCTTATTTATTTGTTTTGGAAAGTATTTCAGCGGGTAATTAAAGAAGCCACTGCACACGCACGGATAGGCTGAAGGCTTGTAAATAATAGTTATTAAAATTGGTTCGTTTTATCACCGCAAAGTTAAGAGACACACCGACGAGAAAATAACACAAATTCTTATATACGTATATCTGGACCAGTGTCACAACACTGAAGAGTTCGCTCCATGCCATGAAGGAAACTAAGAGCTTTGGAGGTCTTACACCGTACTGTAAATAGTTCGGACGGATAAAAATTTCGGACGGTAAGTAGTAATGTAAGTTATTAGGCGCACCAACATCATGCAAACCGCTAGTGTCTACATTGGCTAGAAATCTTTTATCAATGCCTCGCCATTGTGTTAATTTATACGAAAAAGTTTTGTGAAGACTAAAGAAACATTTTAGTTTAGGATGGCAGCATTTACTTGTGAAAAAGTGAACTTCTAATATTCTGCTTTTCTCTTAAATTTCTAAACAAGAATGTAGATTCTATTTGGAAAAGTTCCAAATCTGGGTAATCGTAAAAGTACAGTTATTTCTTTTTGTTAAAAAAAAAAAAAAAATCTGCGTCCTTTTAAGCAGGTGCTAGTGAAAACATGTTTTGAAAGGAACCATCACCAAGTATGCGTTTGGAACTTATCTCTTGTTTTTCCCGCGCTATTACTGAACAAGTTGTAAGTTGTTGCAAAGTTATCTTGAAATTTGTCGCATATAGCTTTTATGAGTGCTATGTTATATACGTAGCTTAAAGTTCATTACCCCCAACCACCCTACTGGAATGGACAATAGGAAAAACACTGAACCCCAGTCTCTTTGAAAGTCGAGCAATAATTTCAACATTTTTATTGGAATAGAGTTTGTGCACTAAGGGTCGACTAAGACTGGACAAGACAGATAGCAGGATGCCGTAAGCCAAGAGGATCGATAACTTTGACATTTCGCCGAAAATTTACGTACGTACGATTTTGTTTTACAGCACCTGTTTTCTTACATCGGTTTTGCGAAAGCCGAATCAATTATTCGTTGTTTTTTTTTCATTAGTCATTGCTAAAGTTCTGAAAAAACGTCAATGTATACGTTTTATCAGACGTTTGTTGTTATTTTCTGGTAGATCATCTCAGTGCTCCTTGCTGTTGAGTTCAACTTCTTGTAACAGACATATGGAAAAGTCTCACAGATAAACTGCTGGTAGGAGTAAAAGTCAGCGCGGAGTCTTATGAGAGCTTCAACGAAAGTTTTTTCTAAAAGATAAAGAAAGAGGAATAATGAAGACACAATCCTGATACAACAGAAACGCGTGTAATGTCAGTAATATGTCGTAAAATTACAATAGCTGTTACAAATTTTAATAAAAGTCGAATTGTATTGTAAATCTGACATTGTAACAGCAGTTACCTTCAACTTTACAACCTGTCCTGAATTATAACGACAGTTAATTGGCGTACGTTATAATTGTCGTAAATTGTTATTGTCGCGTTGATTTGCAACATTTTTTCTCACAAATGACCCGCGCGCAAAATATGGGAGCGAGAACCTGCGAAAATCTATTTTTATTTTGGCGCCTTTTTCGTGGGGCTGACAGTCTAGAAATTAACCTGCATTGATGTATATTTCTAAACATCGGAATCTCGGAAGTCATCTTGGCACGATCAGTTCAACTCTAAAATCGGTTTTAGCAGCAAAGCTAGTGAGCGTGCTTTCCGTAATTGCCTGTTGTGCGGATCGATGTAAATACACGAGGTCACTTGACCTCAGGAATTTGTTTGTTTTTACAATGCCTATTTCAAATCGTGTAAGCAGACACCATTTTATTAGCTAGTCAAAAGGTTTCCGACGGAGCGAGCCGAACGCGGAGATCACCCCACTCCTCCCTCCCTCCCTTTAGGCCCCGTCCACACTACGCTGAGGGAATTTGAAAACTGAGGTTTTACTCTGGAAACGCATCAAATGTGTTCTGTCCAGACTACGCCGGAGGAATTTGAAAACGCAACAATCAACAGTCCTTTTGGATTTGTGTTTGAGGAAAATGCTGTCTCGGAAATCACATGATTATTGTGACTGAGCATCGTTTTCGAAAAGCTCCGTTATCAAAATGTTTTCCAACCACACGAAAACGAAAAGCCGGCGTTTTCAAATTCCGAAAAGTTCCGTTTCGTGACGGATTAGTGTGGACGGTATGCATATTTATGATCATCACCTTTTTAAATGCCTTAAAGGGACACAGTCAGCTGGCGCATGTGCCCATTACACTTAAGTACCATTTCATAGCAACTTGTATATCACAGAGAGGCGATCCATACTGTTTTTAACCAACTAGGATAAAATGATATCACAGGATGAGCAAAAACACACTCAAAAACAGGTTTTTCAATAAACAATTGAAAATCAAGCAAAACACTGCGAACTTAAAGTTTATTTTTATTGCCTAAATAGCGTTATCTGATTTATCTTTCATTCTGTTGTTTATATATCAACCTTAAGGCCCCAAAAGTAGCGCCACTGCATTTGGTCGGGAGTACACGGTCCTTAATTTTCCTAATAACAGGTTTTTGCAATACAAAATTTTGGGGTTTACGTGACCGGCTTCGGGGGCATGTAGGATATTATTTCATGCATCTCTTATGTTCTTTGTTGTAAGCTTTTTGTCTCAATTAAAACATATCTTGGTCCTGGCTGACCAACGCGCCCATGCCTCGACCTTTGCATGTGTGCGGTAGTGTAGTGAAGGCAAAATGACCTGTTCTAGGGAAAGTCCTTCCCAGAGATTTTTCCTCGGGAAGGAGGTCGGTTTCACTCCCAGATCCCCTCGGTTTTCTTTCGCTCGTTTCATTGATTCCTTGATTCCTTGATAGATAGATTGATTGATTGATTGATTGATTGATTTATTACATTTTAATGGCTAATATTTCTTATTTATAAATAGCGGGAAAAAATGAGATGATAACAGCAATAATAATGATAACAACAATAACGATGGTAATAATATTATAAAAGTGGTCTATGGTTTGAACCCCATACAAGACAGATCACCTATATTAAATACGAACCTTGTTGAATATATACACCATTGAAAGCTAAAATCAAAGTCACAATGTCCTACGAAAAAATCTTTTACATCAGTCTCTACGACATGCGCGCACATTCCACGACATTCGAACCTATTAAGGTAGTACGTTCCACACCTCAACTTTGCATTTGCGAATGGAATGCAAAGTTGGGCCAGGTAGCACTGTAAAAAACCAACTTACCTTAGAAATAACTCTGGCTGGAAGATCAAAGCATCAACATTGGAACACTATTTGCATCTTACGTTGACACTCTTTATGCTATAGACTTTTGTTCTTGGGCCATCGTAGTTTAACGAGGAATAAAACACAAATAGCGGTGATGCTTATCACCGCTATTTGTGTTTTATTCCTCTTTATGCTAGTCACGCGTGAACGAATGCGTGACGACTTCAAACAGGCTCAGGGATACTCAAAACATACACTCTGTCCACCCTAACAAACATTGGGTATCGTTTTTTCACCGCGTTTTAGGTCCAGTCCACACTACGCCGGAGAAATTTCAAAATGGAGATTTCACTCTAAAAATGCATCAAATATTTGCCTTCCTTCCTTCCTTCCTTAAAAACGCAACAATCACCGGCCATTTTGGATTTGTGGTTAAGGAAAACTCGGCAGGGGAATCGAAATCACATGGTTTTCGTGACTACATCGTTTTCGATCAGAAAGCTCCGTTATAAAATGTTTTCCGTCCACACGGTAACGAAAAGCCGGCATTTTCGGATTCATCCGGTTTGAGGAGCGTTTTGGAAAAGCTCGAGCTCCGTTTTCGTAACGGATTAGTGTGGACAGTAGGCGTAACCGCAGAAACAAAGCTGCGTTTTCAAATTCGTCCGGCGTAGTACGGACGCTGCTATAGTTAACAAGATCTTATTATCTCAATCGGACCTTGGGGTTCATCACTATCGTACCTGGATGTATGGATATATACGCAATACCGAATTAAAATGCACCAGACCGCTACTTTTTCACATAGAGATAAAAGCCAACTTAAGCTTATATACACTACAGCAAATATACTTTATGTCGATGGCTCTTTCCTTGGCTACATCGCCAGCGGGTGTCTATAGTTTACAGTTACAACTGCGTCCACCACCCATTGACTATTTGTTTCTAGAAAACAGCCCTATGAAAATACGCGCGCTGATTGGTTAAAAATCGTGTTTCTATAAGTCAGTGGAAACACAGAACTAGCACGAACTGTTGACGTAATGATGGCGCGAGCAAAGAGAATTTACATTTTGATGATCGAAGTAAACAAGCTATTTTTCTTTTTTTCGTCGCAGTGTTTGCTAAAAGAAATAGAAAACATGTTTTTCGTGTTTCTATCGTGTTATAGAAACACTCGCGAAAGTTTGGGAGAACCCGAAAAAGCTGTGGAAACACTCGCCTGCGGATCGTGTTCCCACAGCATTCCTCGTTCTCCCAAACTTCCACTCGTGTTTCTGTAACTCGATAGAAACACGGTACATGTTTATTATTTCTTAAATAATCATACTTTGTAACTATTACTACCATGCAAACTCAATCTGCATTGGTAACTGATACCCTGGGAATTATGCAAATGACGGTATAAGACTTTACACTTGTTCTGTGCTATCACTCTGCTCGAGGCCGCGAAAGCCAAAAGGTTGGCGACCCACCCATCACTTTATGAGTAATTTGGGCTTGATGCTGTCCTCTTTTATTTTTCGCCTGGTTTTAGGCTTGGGGAAGGCCAAAGCGATTGCCCGTATCTTATAACCCTGTCATAAATAACAATACCCAGGGTAGCATGTTACATTACTTCCACTAGCGATGCTAGAAATCTAGTTATGATCTTACCCTACACACTCAACCCATTAATAAATGTGAACAGGCCAGGACTAGCTGCCCTACACTTTTCGAATTATGACATGCTTTTCTAACCTATTAACTGAAACTCTCTACTTGTTTACTTCGGACTGAGGAAAGTTTTGGTTACGTAATTCATGCGTAGCGTATTAGAGCAAAACAAAAGACTTTTCAAGGTTGTGGACAAGAACACAAACAATAAAAAACAAACCAAAAACAATAACAACAATAAAAAAACAAGAACAAGAATAAACAAAAAAAAAAACAAAACACAAAAACCAAAACATGCCCCCAAATAAACAAACAAAAACAAACAATAATACAACAATAAACCGACTAAAACAAACCAAAAAATGAATAAAAATCCAAACAAAGAAAGACAAAAACCCCAACCACTCCAGAAAAAAAAATCACAAAAAAAACATCAAAAACAACAACACTTAGCGCAGACCGACACTAATAAGGCTGTTATTCAGTGAATAAGCACCATTGGTGTTAAAGGCCACGCCCTCGTATTTGGAATCATTGGATGCTGTACGGAAGTACGGGGACGAATAATCCGCACACCAATTGTTACACTGCTTGTAACACTCCGTGTAACCGGAAACGAGGAAGCCAGAGTAGAAAGGATCATCACAAATCAGTAGCTGGTAGGAGAAAGAATTGCTTGTTCCAAAACCGTCCCACAATTTATAGGTGCTAGCAGCATTCCCATAGTTCTCAGCGGCCTTTATGGGCTGGTTGACTTGTCGCTTAAAGTAGATTTTTTTTTTTTATATTTGTTATCTGCATGTGTTTACAAGTACAGTATTTACATTGTTACTAGTGCCAATTATAATATTTAAGTGGAATAGGTGTGTATACAAGTGCATGTCACTTATAATGCTTTGGAGGAGGGGTGTTTTTTCCTATTTAATTATTAAGAAAGATGTTCTATTCTGTATTTGGTTAACACTTTATCAACGAAAGTGGAGAGGTGAATAGCTTTGTTTTGCATCTTACAAGTGTAGATGTAGAATCTCATAAACAAGATCGTATAATTAAATTTCTTTAATAATGTTTTATCGTATGGGCCGGGCATGATGCCAAATAGTTTTTCTTCTATTGTTGGACTAAAATTCGAATTATTGACAGCATTAAACCAGTCGATGACGTTTTTAACAAAGCTCTTAACAAATTCGCAATCATTAAATGTGTGATCAATTGAATCATGTTCAACGCAATAGAGGCATTCATCATCCGTTTTGATTCCGTATCTAAAAAGTTCCTTTTTTGTTACAACAATTCTATGGATAAGTTTGAATTGAAATTCTTTTAATTTTGTTTCCTTACAAATGTTTTTCAGCGAGGAAAATATTTTTTTCCATGTCTCCCCATCCAACTGCATGGTTTGATTCCATTTCGTTGGGCCAGTTTGACACCTCGTGTGAATTTTTTTGTTAATTAAACAATAGAAGTCCCTAGTTTTGGCTTTGACTAAGTTAATTTGTGTCAAGTCGTCTGGTTGGAAAAGGGGGTTGTTCTCGATGTATGGTTCGCTTTCTGGTGGTAACGTGTTTTTCGCTTTTGTGGCTAGATGCTTCGGTATCGCACTTACAACTTGATAAAATTGGAGAAAGTTTATTTTGCAAGTGAATTTGTTTTTAAATTCTTGATAAAAGAATATAAAAAGAATGTTGTTGTTAAGCCATTCACTGATGAAAATGGGCTTCCCTCCAAAGAGGATTTCTTTGTTCTTGGATACGATCATATCCTGCCCTCTGTCATAGTTATACAAGGTTTTCAATTCATTAAAAAACTTTAAAATGTCTTTATAAAATGATGGCAAACCGTCGATATATTTTGTGTCGTAGTTACATCTTAAAAGAAAGCTCAGACCGCCGTATTTTCCTAGAAAATGGTCTGGAACAGTTTTCCAGTTTTTTCTTCCCGGTGCGAAAAGTCTCGGAATCCAAACTAGCCTCAGTGCCTTTATCATAGTTTCTACATCGATCACACGTATACCCCCTTTATCTCGATCTTGATAGAGCCCTTCTCTTTTTATTTTGTCTTTTTTGTTTTTCCATAGAAATCTAAACAGTTTTGTTTTGATTATTGGTATTGTTTCTTGAGGTACATTGAGATTTGATGCTGAGTAAACGAGTTGAGAGAGTGCCAGAGATTTTATGATTAGTACTCTCCCAAATAGTGTAAGGTCAAGTGTCCTCCATAGGTCCAGATTTGTTTGCAATTTTTGTAACTTGTGGTTGAAATTATGTTGGTTATTTCCCTTTTCGTCGTGCGAAACATGGATTCCTAAGATTTTAACCGGTTTATGTAGCCATTTCAGTTGTAATGGATTGCCCTTATTATTTTTCAATTTTCCTAACCAGAGCAGAACAATGATAGGGCACATGGCCATTGCTATAGCTTTGCTTGGATTTAACGATCTTGGAAGTTCGGTGACCCCTACTTTTCTTTCCAGAAACAGATTTTGTCTACAATTATCTCCCCATCGTCCAAAAATGAACAAAACTTCAATGAGGGAAGTTTTAAAAAATTGCGAGATTGCATTCCACTGGACATCGA